>NC_035447.2:2565292-2869042 GCF_002127325.2 Helianthus annuus
CCCATTTCCCTCTCAGCCTCCACGTGTCTTGCAACGTGTTTTCCTCTTCTGCTATGATCTTTAAGACTATAAGGGAGCAAATGAGTTCGTTTGGAGAACGTATGAACCTGTATTTTAGTAAATGTAAATTGCCCGGATGTTCTTTGTGTTTAGCCAATTTTTACCTTTCGTCCCTAACTTTCTAAAATTACATGTATGTTTCCTGTAGTTTGATCGCATGTTACTTGAATAGTCTCGTACTGGATTGATGTTAGTTTGCTCAATTAAGGTAGTATGAAATGACTATACTACTCTTACTGTTAAAAATTAATAATTAAAACCTAAATAATATAAATTCTTTATTTAATAATTCAATTGGACCCTATAATGATGATGAAGTTAAACTCCACCCTACCTTAGCTTTGCTATTGGTGGGATTTACTGAGTATGATGATGATGAAGTTAAACTCCACCCACCTCCCTTTCTTCTCCGGCCAAAACGTCCGACGCCGGAGCACCTTTTCCGGTCAACATCATCTGTTCCAGTGATGTTTAGAACCCCACCTCTCAATTGATGTTCTATGCATATCACATTTAAACTCCGACGATTAAGTTATAGTATTTAAAGGATAGATTGCCGGCCACTGAAACCGAACTCTGATAACATGGAAGCTCTCAGGTAACCTGCCAGCCCTCCGGCAACATTCCCTCCACCTTGAAACAAACTAGACGAATCCCCTCCCTCACCTAGTCGACCCCCTAAACCACCAAAACGGCACTAGCGCCCAACTTTGAACATTTTTTCTATCAACGCTCATACTAACTTAAAGTTAACTCGGTTAGTTTTTGCTAACATGGACTGATTACGTGGCAAAAAAATCAAAGTTTTGATAAAGTGACTGCTTATGTGGCAAATAAGTCAAAGTTTTGATTACATGTAGTGAATATGTGGCAGGTGGACTGCTTATCTCGCACTCCACGTCGGCAAAAACTAATTGGACTAACTTTCAGTTATTATGTGATCACTTAAGGGAAATATATTCAAAGTCGAGACTGCCGGTATGCATTTCCTGAGTTGAGAATAATCCCAACCAATATGTGAAAATTGAAATTATTAAAATTCAATTTTCTTAATCTGTTACTTGGTTACACTCATCTTTTTCCTATTGAAGATTTACTACTTTTTATGTTTGGTGTGCAAGTGACAATTGCATTCATTTTCTCAATGTTTGACTACATGCATAAATGAAGTTAGAATAGTTTTCTAGAATGGGACCCAAGTTTACAGGGCATGGGTGAGACTTTGTAGGTTCTTTTTGACCATATTGTTTAAGGATTTCTTCACCATTTCTTTGTATATTTGCTAAGATAAGAAAATCAGAAGAATTTGTATATTTGCTAAGATAAGAAAATCAGAAGAAAAATAACATATAAATGAAGAAGCTAACACATCTACGAAGATTATCTAATACATAATAACTATTTTAAGAAGAAATATACATATATAACTATTTTAAGAAGAAATAAATTATTATTTTAAGAAGAGTATAGATATAAAATGACCACTTTCATATTTAACTTGAAATTTACTAATACTTTTAATATATTGAATATGTATAATAACTTTTTCAATAATACACACGGTAATAATTAGATTATTTATAATTAGTGTATAACAAATATTTTAATTTTCACAAAACTGTCATTTAGATTATAGTTTCAAAACTCTGGTATATTATATAGTTTTTGAATAAACTAGAAATCAAAATATTTTAAGAACAAGTTACAATAAACATCAAAATGCCAACACTTTGTCATACTAAGACTTTATTTTTTGCAGTTTTCTCTTTCAGTAACATAACAAACCGAACTTCCTTCTTTAGTTTTCTATTTTTCTATCTGGTTACCATATCAAGTGCCGGTATCATACCAATACCATAACCAACCAAACATAACAAATCTAATAGTTTTTCCCTCTTCTCATAGACCCAGTCACTTTTTCTCTCGTAAGGCCACTCGGGGCGCTACATGGTGGCACGGTGACCATGCGTTGTTTACCATGGAACACCGCTGCCACCCTTGTCCATCACGCGTGAACCTCATCACTCATTATGCTTTATTAATTTATACTCATGTTTTTTAGTAGCGATGCGCACCCCCACTAAAATCCATCACTAGTGATGGAATCAAGTTCAATGACGTGGCGAAATATGATTGGGTGTGATGGGTGATGGAAAGTGGAGCACCCCACCCACCCCTAAAGAGGGGCATAACTAGTAAGGGAAGGGAGATACATTTAGACTCGCCCTTGTTATATCATGCGACGGTTAACTGTATAATTTTCTGCAATACATTTTGATATAGTACTAAAACTTTTATTAAGCATACACCAAAAATAACTTTATAGTCCACCCTATGCAATTCCCCTTTTCATAACAGAAAAACAAAAATTGAAATTAAAAACCAACTTGGTCTATCAACAGTTGTTTGCTGTTGTCCTATGAACACAACATAGTTTTATATGCTCAAAACCCCATTAATCAAACACTAGTTTCAATTCACACTTCCCTCATGCCAAAATATTAGGTATCAATCACTCTACGGTCTTTTTGGGTCTTTCCCAATTAGCCTATGACCGCCACCGTTACGCCACACGCCACGAACCGGTACCCCATCGTTACTCTCGTTGTTGCTGTTCCCGTCTGAACCACCCTCTGCCTCTGTGGCATCAGACCCGCCGTTAAGATCAAGTGAAGCCAACGACCCGTTACCTAACCGAGCTCTAAGAAACTTCGACGTTTTCTTCTTCTGTTTACTTTTTCCTTCTCCATCGCCACCGCCGCTATCATTCTTTGGCGGCTTTATAACAAGTACACCGCCAGGAGATGTCCGATCATCAATATCCACTTTTGATTTCCCTTTACCAGCCACCCGATACCCGTCTTTCGACAGTGTCTCCACTTCCTCATCTTGCACACGGTAGTTCGATTGTAGTTCCCGAACCGAACTTAAAATGCTATCCGCTAACTTATTCGTCGAATTGTTGTTGCTATTAACAACTGACTTCCCTTTGTTTTTCCGATCATTTCCTTTCGAGCCGCCACTCATGGCCCGATTTGCATTGTAGACCGCAATTAGTTCCCGTTCTTTATGAGGATCGGGTAAAAGCCGGGCCAAATCAAGAACAAGATGTGATAATCCAAATTGATCAACGTAAACCAAATAAGTCTCCGCATCAATAGCCCCTTGCCGATATTGCGCTGACACTTCTTTAAAACTAGAATACTTTTCGTGATCATCACCCAAACCCGCGCGTATTTTTTCTACCATGGACTTGTTTGCAGCATATACTTCCTCTACGCTTTTTGTAGGCGGCCCGTTTTCAGGAACGTTACGCGTATGCAATGTGGAAACTGGAGGGAAGTCGGATACCGAACCCGTATCGATTAGATTCGGAGCTGACGTAGAATGGGTTATTCTGGTAGATGGTGGGGCCAAAACCGGGTTGTAAGTTGACTTCCATTGACCAGATACAGGCATTGATGCTGTGTTTGCAGTGTTTACGGTTCTAGAAGCTGAACTTGATGAGGGTGCAGGCCAAGCATGACCAGTGTTGACAACGTTGACTTTTCCTTGATTTTGTCGGCGGAGCTTTTCCGCCATAGTGTTCTTTGGTGGCCCGTTGGGAACTTGGGAGCTGGCGGCAGGGGCGGTGGAGAGTGGCGGGAAAGCGGATTCCTGAAGTGGAGTGTTTCTAGGTCTGTGTGAAACAGCCATAAGATACCTTGAAGGTGGATCGGAATCTGTAGCTAGTGATTCGAATGGTTGAATTAACGGGTCATCATCATTTGAATTGTTAGCACGTTCGGTTCCAGTTGAGGATGAAGGTTCTGGAACTCTGGAATTTGAACTGGATGTTTGGAGGCTGGCTTCGATTGCTCGAGATAATTCGGATTCGGAGATATCACGTTGAAATGTGTTTCGTCTTCCGTGACGATTATCTTGTTCGTTGTGCCGTCGATATGTGAAGCTAGTTGGTAACTAAATACCCAAAATTAGAAAAAGAATAACGTATACAAAGGCCACACAAAGTTTCATTTATACCAATTTCAGCCAAAAAAATGCCTTTAATATAAAAAAGAACAAAAATACATGAAACTGTGGCTGAAATTCAAGAGAGTAAATTATGTTTTTGGCCCATGTGGTTATATCACTTTTACTATATTAGCCCAAAATAAGAATTTTTAACATATCTGCCCCCATGGTCTCTATAACTAACCATTTTGGCTCCTAAATCTAACCATTTTGGCCCACATGGTTTCTATAACTAACCATTTTGGCCCCCATGATCTCTAGACTTAGGGGCCAAAATGGTTAGTTATAGAGACCATGGGGACAGATATGTTAAAAATTCTTATTTTGGGCTAATATAGTAAAAGTGATATAACAACAGGGGCCAAAAACGTAATTTACTCAATTAAAAAAATACGTAACATATAGATTTTTTCTATAGAAGTCTTTAACATTAAGAATAAAAAAGTGTTTGTGGGTCAACCCAATCCAAATAGTTTGACCCATACTAATTGTGACTTGTTTTAATTGAACTCGTGTTGATCTGTTACCCGACCCATGTGAGAATATAACAAAAAGTCATACCTGAAGAGCTGCATTGCGCTTTGATCTTGACATACGACCCCCGTGCTCTTGAGCATTGTGCCTCTGAAATTTAAAGACAAAAAACATGGGTTACATTTTTAAAACATAAAAACCCAATATCGCCCCATTTTTGTTAGTATAATGAGTAATTAATTAACATGTCTCCAATTGGACAAGATGATTACATCTTCAGTTATTCTGTTTTATTCTATATACAGACAAATATTTTTTTCAGTTATTTTTCTACATAGGTTTACCTTCATTTCAGCTTCTGACGGAAAAACAATGAACTTCTTAATTAGGCAAGCCTCGTCTTCACACAAAAAATGTTCTTGTCGGAAATGAATCTGCAAAATGGTAACTTGAATGATTATTTGGAGAAAATAAGGAAAAAAGGAAATCAACCATGACATAACAGGATCTTTGGTTTGTAACTAGAAATCACTACGAGTATGAGTTTTATAATATGGTGGATCGTAGTTATTAATAGCGAATAGCGGAAGATAGCGACAAGCTACCTATACGCTATGCAGCGATAGCGATGATATAGCGGACATAATTTTATGATTAGCGACACAATAGAAGAAAATTTTAGAAATATTTTATAAGTATATTATATCCAAATAAGCTGTTTTATATGTATGCTTAACAAAAACCCTAAAATCCTGCTATTTTATACCTATAAATTCCCGCTATTTATATTAAAGCAGAAAAAAAACAAAAAAAAAAAATCTAAAATCCCACTGTTTGCCCGCTATGGAGACGCCAAAATCAAATAGTGACACATGAGTGCAACGCTATTCACTATAGCGCTCGTTATGACTGACAGACGTTACAATTTAAAAGTAACAACTTGCCTCCAAGTCATCATAATTCTTGTAATACTCGTATTTACCAGGATTTTGTCTGCACGGTTCAAAAAGTGGTAATTTTAAATACTTGTATTAGACTATTAGTTTGCACATAGAAGGATGTCTTTAAAGGGGAACACAATGCTATGTTACCTTTGGCATATGTGACATTTGAAATGTTCAGTATTCATATGTGTGTAAAGTTCGTTATCCCCGTAAAACGGTGACCTGCAGAATTCACATAAAGGATGCCCTTGGAAACCACCCCTTTCACTTTCGGTTCCGTCAACTTCAGAGTCACCTGTGTTTATATGCTGCTTTAATTGTGCTTTTGAATAAAGCTTTTGTTCACATATAAATACCTGATTTGTAAGGCAGACAATGAAATCATGTCAGAAAACTATGATTATAACGGATAAAGTAACTTTACAAAATAAGGAATCAAGAAATATGTTAATATCAGCAAGAATTACAATAATGTTCGTATTTATATATACCTTCCTTCACAAGAGATTCAAGTTAATATCAGCAACAATTACGAGAGTGTATATATAATAAGATAACTTGAGGATATTTATAATACTTTCAACAATGTGTTATAACTTATTTTCAAATATAAAGCAGATAAAAACAAAATAAAGATTTAAAATCAACCTTTCTTCCTTCTAGGCACAAGCTGCACATGAACAAACTATGCTGGTGAAACAAATGACCCTTGAGCTGAAAAATGTCACGAAACCTAGCTTTCCTCTTAGACTTATTACTCGAATTATCCTCCATCTTATCACAAACGCTACACGAAAGCCTACACATGGCTTTTATCATTTTGTATTGCTCGAAATCATCAAAGTAAGACTGTGTGTCTTCATGATACCAATACGACCCAGATCGACCTTCTTTGTTTTCCAAAGGAAACACCGAGAAATCACTGATTGTCTTGGTGTAGTCCCCTAAAGCCTACAAAAACAGCTCAACGTATAAGAAAATCACTAAATCAACAGTTGCCCTAAAACCACAGACTAACAGATTCATGTGTAGTTAAAACTTAAAACAACCATCGAAACTGACATCAACATAATTTGAATTACTAGTTGCATACTCATTAAAAACCACCAATTAACAGATTCATGCGTAGTTAGAAGTTAAAACATCAATCAAAACTACCATCAACTTAATTCGTATTACTCATTACATACTCATTAAAAGACACTTATTAACAGATTCATGTGTAGTTAGTAACAGACAACAACTTAATTCGAATTACTCATTGCATACTAAATAAAATCCACCAATTAACAGATTCATATCTAGTTAGAACTTAAAACGTCAATCGATAACTGACAACAACTTAACTCAAATTACTCAGTGCATACTCATTGCAATCCACTAATTAACAAATCCATGACTACTTATAACAATACAACTTAGAACATCAATCAATAACTGACATCAATGATCACTCAACTAAATTCAATTTACGCATTGCATACTCATTAAAGCCTGCAAAAACAGCTCAACTATATAAGACAATCACTCAATCAACAGCTGCCCTAACTAATCAACAACTCAACTATGCGGTAAATACTAAAACTTAGCTAAAACCAAAACCGAAAAGTCTCTAACCGGTACGTACCGCACTATTCAATACCAAAATTGACCTAAATTCACCGTACATCATATATTCAGCCGATACAGCTACCGTAGTATTCGGTACGAAATTTCTCATCCCTAATTCAACTAACATCAGCTTAATTTAACCTATTCATTGCAAACTCATCAAAATCCACCGATTAACAGATTCATATCTAGTTAAAACCTAAAATATCAATCAACAACAGCTTAGAAACAAAACCTTAATTTAACCTATTCATTGCAAACTCATCAAAATCCACCGATTAACAGATTCATATCTAGTTAAAACCTAAAATATCAATCAACAACAGCATAGAAACAAAACCTTAGTGACGAAGATGATCGATGACTCCGATTTGCAGATGCAGCAACGGCGATCACCGCAAATGAATCGCAAACGAGCAACGCATGTTGAACAAACATCTTTGTGTCCACAACTACCGTACGCAACCCATTCGAGGCTATCGGCACACACAGCACACGTATCGTCCATGTTATTTGAGTGTGTGAATCGCTGTGTGAGATTGATTGATCGGATCGAGGAAGATGAGCAACGTAATTTGACGATTTGCGGCAGCTAGGGTTCGTGAAGGGGGAGAACAATTTGGGGATTTTGATAACTTATAAGCGTGGAGGGCAAGATGGAGAAAGATAAATGTTAAATAAAATATTGAGCAAGTAAAGTTAGATTTTTATTTGTGCTTCTTTTGTTTCGAAAAATTATATAATCTCAATTGTTTTATCCAATCTTTTAAATACCGTTATGAACCGGCTGGTTATACCGGTTAAACCGGTTAAATTGGATATTGAATACGGGTCTGGTACGATAAAATTTGAATACGATGTGTCTTATGTGTCGGCGGTAAATCCACTTCTATCGGTTCATATCGTTGAACCAATTTGCATTATCTTAAAACTTGATTTTAATAATTTTAATAAAATACGATATTAATATAATATTGATCTTCCATATCTCTGGTAATTAACAGTGCCTTCTATTTCAATATTTGATCGCTGTTGAAACTACTACTCACCTCGTCCAATCCAGCATTGTTTATAAGTAATAATAATGCTTATTATTTTACAAGAAAATATTTGTTTTTTAGATTAAATTATGATCAGTTACATAAATTCTAATTAAGATTAGCTTATTTTTATAGAGGAATATGTATTTTATAGAATTAAGGGGTTAACCAAGTAACTCGATTGAACCACCCGGTTCAACCAGTTAAACCATTTTAAAACCTAACTCGGTATGATTTAAGAACCAGTTTTTAAAACATTGGTTTTATCACATGTTTAATTAATTGATTAATTTGTTTTATTTTTTAGTACCTATATAGACCTTTTATACTGCATGAGATACCATAAAAATATCGACTCGAGTCGGTTCTAGTTTGTGAGGTGATCAATGGCGAAGCTTGAGATTTCTGATCGAGTGGTCGAAAACGTATATACTAAAAATTTCTATAAAACCAGGGGGTCAAAAACGTATATATCCAAACATTTCTATACGAAAACTACATACTCTATGGCTAATGTTTAATTTATTTTTAAATAAAAAAAAATAATGCACCAATTTTGAACCTGGAATAATGAAGAATCAACAATAGAATGAAGGTCGGGGGAGTAAACAAGCCTAGAGGCTCAAGAGCTACTCGTTATCGGCTTGGTTAAAAGCTCTAACGAGGCGAGCTTTAACGAGCTTGAGCCCGAACTCGAATCTGACTCGTTTAGTTATCGAGCCCGAGGTCGAGCTCAAGCCTGAAATACAAAGCTCGTTTAGGCTCGCGAGCCTAAACAAGCCCAAACAAAAATTTATTTTTTTTATATATAATATAATACTAATGATGATAACATTGGCGAGTTGAACTCGAGCTGAGGTTTGGCTTGTTGAACCGATACTGAAGCGAGCTCGAGCCGGACTTTTAACTCGTTTCAGGTTGTTCACAAAATAGCTCAAGCCGAGTCGAACTGAGCTCGAGCTTTGGGTTTTACTCGCGAGCCGAACTCGAGCTCAAATAAGTAGGCTCGAACCGAGTCGAGCTCAATCTCGAGCTTCATAAAAACATGACGAGCCGAGCTCGAGCCTAGTCGAACTCAGGCTTGGCCCGACTCGTTTACACCTAGAGTCGTTGCATGCATTCGAACTAATTTGAAGAACTAACGGAGAATTTTGAACGGATCAAAAATGACCAGAATGAAGAAACTTTTATGTTCCCGAGTCATTTAACAGGGGGAGGTGAGTGGAGGGGAAAGAAAATTCTCTCCTAATCTCTTCAATTTGGGAGGATGAATATATGGTTATATTTGGTCATATTTTCTTCCCTTTCCCCCCCCCCCCCCCCCCCCCCCGCGCCCGTTAAATGAAACTCGGGAACATGGTTTTTCATATTTTCATCTATTTTCCCTCCCCTCCCCCTGTTAAATGAGTCTCGGGAACAGAGTGTCGGGGCTTTTGGAATTGTGTTCCTTTTTTTTTTGGTGTAAATTACAAGGATGGTCTTTATTTTTCACTTTTGTTAATGTTATTGAAAAATTAAGCATACAGACTTAATTGTATGCTTATTCGTAACACAATGATGTATCATGTATACATCTTTGTGGCTTTACAAATAACTAGGGCTATAAACGAAACGTAAACAAACACAAATGAACGTGAACCAATACAATCGAGCATAAACAAACATATATTAATTTGAGAACAAAAACAACATTTCCGATTCCAAACATTAGACATAATTACACAAAGTTAAAAAACAAAGTATGTGACACAACTATCCAAAAAAAAAAAACATGACATAATAATCGTATATATAATTATCTCATAATGAAGCCTGGAAGTTGTAAGTTCCCCAAATGACCAAGTTTAAAGTTGTTGCTATCAACACCAGTTCACCAACCTTAATATTTGGACCATATACCCTTTCTGAATTGGCCCATCATTTATAACAGGTTCTGTAAATGTGGAATGTTTAAAGACTTCATCTGCATAATTGTTTACACCAAAACCATTATTCATGTGTAGTTTCTTATCAGTGAATCAAGCATCAATAACTAACTATTCCAACTTCACAGGTGATGACCAAAAAGAAAGGTTCAAATGCAAGAAACATTCCAAATTGATGGTATAAGAAATTAACATCAGGCTTTTATATCAATGTTGTAGAAGGCGCTAGGCGCTAGTTGGGCGGTGAGGTACCGCCTAGGGATTAATCGGATTGGACTTTTTAAGTATAATTTTACAAATTTTTATACATATATAGATAACTTTATACTTTTTATTTAAAAGTTTAGGAACCATATGTAACTAGTGAAAGATATAGGGGGTTAAATGTTAAAATAGGTTTATAACTAAAATTTGGGCTTTAAACCATGAGCCAGGTTTCAAAAATTGGGTTTTTTGGGTCAAAAAACATGTTTTTTGGGTCAAAAAACATGGGCCCGATTAGTCCGATTTTGACCGATTTTGACCGACTTTTACCGACTTTGACCGATTTTGACCATAACCGATTTTTTTGACCGACTAGCTTAAATTTAGGCAGTAACCCACCGACTAGCGCCTAGGCGCCGATTAATCGGCCGCCTAGGCCGATTTCTGCAACATTGTTTTATATGTTTACATACAAAAAATAGATGACCTGAAATATTACTATTGTTATAAAATAGTTAACAACTAAAGCATCAGGTGACAAGTGTTTAATTAAATACAAACACTGAATCGGTATTGAACTATAATGAGACATAAATGAAAAATCAGACTTGTGCGTGTAATACCTAGTATGAACTACAGACAACAATTTGAGAAAAAGTTACTTAAAAATCAAACCTCATAACCACATTTGCACACATATATAAGATTAGTTGTAGTTCGGTGTACCTATTGATGGGCGACAGCTAAAGTATCATTTCCACCCTTTATATTTTATTAACAGTATGCCCCGCTTGCGGTGTGCACATATAATGTATATTTGTGTGGGCGTTCGCCCGGTGGGGGGGTTGATAGCTGAAAGACACGGGGGTACATGCACCAATCAGTCTCTGTCCCGATTGTTTGAGTGTTATGTGTCTTAGGTCCAAGGCTTGATACAAAACTACAATCGAGCCGGGGGTCTCACTGGAAGCAGCCTCTCTATTCCTACGGGGTAGAGGCATGGTTTTAAAAAACGGATGAGGCGTGCGCCTCGAGGCGCGCCTCAAGGCGAAACGGCCAAAAAACGATTCTGAGGCGCGCTTCACGGGGTTTATACTGTATGTGCGCCTCAGAGGGGCTGAGGCTGCGCCTCAGGGGTTTTTGATGTTTTTGAGATTTTGTGTCAATTTCAAGCAATTTATGTCTTTTTTATGTGTGTTTTTGATTATTTTCATGAATTTGATGATGAATTTAGTTAGTATTACTATTTTTATAATATATATAATATTTATATTTATTTTTTAACTCCGCCTCGGGCTTACGCCTCGAGGCTTACGCCTCGTGAGGCGAAGGGAAAACGCCTCGAAACTCGTTTCCGTTTTTTTAAACCTTGGGTAGAGGTAAGGTTGTCTACATCTACCCTCCTCAGACCCTACCTTAGTTTTGCTATTGGTGGGATTTACTGAGTATGATGATGATGATGATATTTTATTAATAGTCCCAATGCTTGAATGACAAGCATGAGTTTTATTCTTGTTGTACACAAAATGCATACAGTTGAGTCCATAGTTATTAAAAGCCATCGCCTCTAGCGCCTAGGCCCATTTTTCAGGCGAGGCGAGGTAGTTGCGCTTTAAGTCGAGGAAATTGTGCTTTAATTCTCCAGGTGATGGTTCAGGCGCACATTCCGGCGAGATTCCTAGATTCCGGATAGTTTCCGGCCAAATTCTCTAAATTCCGACAAGATTCTAGCTAGGTTTCTACTTTTATCTAAGGAAAACTACTTTTTTACACTAAACACTAATGTTTTTAGAACTTTTGGTTCTAAATATTTGATATATAGTTTTATATATTAGAATTTGTTTATTTTATTTGAAGAATAATATTCTTTTTCTAATACATAATATATTTTTAACTTGTTTTTCATTATCCGCTTAATTTTTCTCAGGCCCTCGCTTTTTTTGCGCTTTGCGCCTAGGCCCCAGGCGAGGCCTATGCGCCTTGAGTGCACTTAGCGCCTTTAATAACTATGGTTGAGTCAAAATTTGTAATAAAACTAGAATAACAAAAATTCAGTTTTTGAAACATGGGGTGTTTAAAGGACAGACCAAATGCGCACTGATGTATGTTATGAAAACAAATCATCTTGAAATTTAAAGATCATCTAGTATTGCGGAAATAAAGTACGAGAAGTGTTTTCAAGCTATTGTTTTATACCTTTCTTGTATCCTTCAAAAGCCTTTTGTTTTTAGTGCTCCTCTTGAAACTTTCAATGTAGCGTTTACCTTTGTCAAAAACCGTAGATGATGGTTGATCAAGCAGAAGTAGCGTTTCCATACAGGAATGCACATAAATTTTATCTACATCATTAGTCCAAAGCGACATCCCCAAATTACGTGTTTGCCTTACGTTAGGTTCGTAAACAACAAGGGATAGTCCGTCCCATTCATCGTCAACTTCCATTACAAGTTCACCACTGTTCCTAAATTCATGTACGCAAAATATTGTTGCATCTGATGCGTGAATAGTGTATAATTTTGTAAATGATTTTGGTACACCGTCCACCATCATCCAAACATTGTAAACTGGATCATCGACCTCGCCACTGCATTCAACCAAAACAAGAGACTCCCTTAGATTATATATGTACAAATCCCACATAGGCCCGTGGTATACAAAACTATCCGGGAGGTTTACTTCTCCAAATTCTTCACTTGTCATATCAAATGAAATAATCATATTATAAGCTCGAGTTTCATCTACAGTACTCCTATCAGTAGCAAGCCAATAAAAAACCCCATCTACACAAACCCCACCTGCTTCAATTCTACTGCTAAAAACAATCGAGTTACGAGGGAGATTGCTATTCAGACTTCTCCACTCCCCGGTACTTAGCGTAAAAACCTCAACTTGCCAAGGGATGCTAGTTACAATTTCCAGATCCGCAAACCTTTTAATAGATCTAATCTTGACAACCTTCGGCTCACTCGTCTCGCGACAAACCCCAAACCCGAGCTTGGTGTTAAACATCTTAGCATCTACCACATTAGGCACAACAACAGCAACAGCTTTTCTAATCGAAGGATTCCAAATAACAAGTTTTCCGTCGTTATACAAACACAACAAGCCATGAGAACTGCCTATTTTCCTATAACTTTCAAGCATCTTAACCAACGGAGGAAGAGTCACAGAGACTCTCTGTTCAGGGAAAGTATTATCATCAACGATTGAAACGTATTTTGCCTCAGAACCATACCGACGGATATACACAAGTAGATGTTGCTGTTGGGAGCTGTAATGAGTGATGAAATTGGAGCTATCGATGAGAGATTTCCATGATTTGGAGACTGATCGGAATCGAATGAGTGATTTTACTGGAAGCCGGTTGATGATTTCCTCTTGAATCTCAAAAGGCACGTTGTCTGACATATTGATTTTGATTACGAGCTTCACGATATCAATTTCTAGGGTTTCTAACAACGAGTGAACGAATGGAAGATTTGGGGATTTCTGCACTGCTGGAAGCAATTAAAGGGGGCACAAAACGGGTTTTTTTTTTTCAAAGAAACCGGGCCGATTTGGTCTTCAAAGTCAACAACTGGTCCGGTTTATCGGGTTTTAACCGGTTTGTCCGGGTATTTTTCAGGTTTTGGTCGGTTTGGGTCCATGTTTTGACTAGGTAGAGTAGGAACCGGTTCTGGTGGTTTCGGTTCATTTCCTTTTTCTTTTGCCGGGTTTGGAACTGGCATGTACCCGCGGTCGGGAAGGGAAGGAATGTCCTAACAAGTTGGCCTAGTGGTTAGTCACTTGGTTTCTCTTTTGAGGTTCCAAATTCAACTCTAACTAGCACCACTTTGAAGGACGTTGGTGGTGACAATGAAGTTTAGAAGTAGGCCTCTTTGAAGGTCGTCAGTTCGAAACCCAACCAAACCGGGTTTTACCGCTATGAGCCTTTGGGTGGGCGGGTTTTCTCCGGAACTGGTGGCTCGGGCATGCATCCAACTCTGACCAGGCTTGGATCACCTAGATCAAGCGTAACAGTTGAAATTATTATTATTTTACAACCTTTTGTGTATTTACTTATTGAGAAAAATGTTCGGATAGTCCCCGTGGTTTGCCCATTTTTACCTTTAGTCCCTAACTTTCTAAAATTACAGCTATAGTCCCCACCTTTTGCAATTTCGTTCCCGTATAGTCCCTGGCGCTGATGAGAGTTAGTTTTTGGTGTTAAATGGATGTGAAATTACTAAAATGTCATTACTACAAAACAAAATAATAAAAACAATAAAACATTTGTAAATTCAATGGGCCCCACCCAATCACACACCTCCAATCTGTGAGACCCACCATCTCCATCTTCAACCTATTTCACCCACATTTGCAGCCTCACCCTTCTGCCACCACACTCCACCATCACCACCACAGATGTCGATAAACACAGATGTCGATAAATGGGTGTAGGCCAGTAGTAAACCCGAATAACCCAAATCGGATAGTATCATAGGGTGGTGTCGTGGTGGCGAGAGGATGATGTTGTGGTGGCGATGGCGGTTCTGGTGGAGTGTGGTGGTGGAAGGGTGAGGCTGCGAAGGTGGGTGAAATAGGTTGAAGATTGAGATGGTGGGTTCCACAAAGAAAGATTAAGGTGTTTGATTGGGTTAGGGGTTGGGTGGGACCCATTGAATTTATAAATGTTTTATTATCTTTATTATTTTGATTTGTAGTAAGGGCATTTTAGTAACTTCACATCCACTTAACACCAAAAACTAACCACCATCCGCGCCAGGGACTATCCAGGAACGAAATTGCAAAAGTTGGGGACTATAGTTGTAATTTTAGAAAGTTAGGGACTAAAGGTAAAAAATAGACAAACCACAAAGACTATCCGTGCACTTTTCTCTTACTTATTAAATCATTTACATAGATCAAGCATAGGCAAGGTCAGGCTTGGATCACCTAGGTTTATTTACACCTCTAAAATGTTTAATTAATTTATTTGAAACATATTGATATATAAAGATAAAAGTAATAACTTAATCAAACAAACAAAAATAAACAAGTTATAAAATGATATTTTTATAAAATAAATAAATTGATATAATAAAAAAGGGTATAAAACTAAAGTGATAAAAAAATAATTATCTAAAAGGGAAAATAAATACATAGACAAGAAAAGAATTTTGAAAGTTACATATTTTGTCCTTTAGTTGTAAGGGTAAGACTATTGTTTTTAAATATATAAAAAAAAAGTTAACATAGGTAAGTGGAAATGATAGAAAACGTGATAACTTTTCGAGTAAAGGATTCTCAAGTGAAATTATTGAAACTAGGTGTAGTACCCGTGCCATACGGGTAGGTTTAGTAATGATCAAATACTAAAAAACAGATCATAATATATCATTTAAATTTTGGTCTTTATTTCTATATCTTTATAAAGTAATGTTGAAGACAGTATGTGTGACCACACGGGTAGTTTTAATAACCATCGAAATAGATTATAATACATCAGTTAACTTGTTTGTATTTAGTTCATGTTTGATATAGAAATTAGCTAACTAACTCAAAATTTCTTGTCTAAACTGAAAGCATGACCTAATTTTATATTGTCTAATAATTAAAGCCTGACCTAATTCAAATAATCAAATGTTATTAAACACTTCAATAAAGCCCCTTATATTTGATCCAATTAAGCTTACTAATGGATTAGATTTTGTAGGCCCGTTAAAACCCTTCTATCAAATATGGATTAGATTTGTTAAAGGCATGTATGAAATGTCCTTAATACCCTTATCCCTTAATATCCCTTAATATTCCTTAATACCCTTATCCCTTAATACCCGTAACATAGGCAGATTTACATCAGATTGTAATATATCATTTAAATTTTTGTCTTTAGTTCTATTTATACTATATTAGACCATGTTTTATAGATAAGTATTATTTTAGTTTAATCTTTTCTAATTAATTTATATATAATCCTTCTACTAAATATTATTTAGTTTAATTCCTTATGGATAATTATTTTTTAGTTTAATCTACTTGTCATCATCACACTTCTCCAAAAATGCAACTTGACTGTTATAAGTTGTATGAAATGACTAACATCATCAGCGATCATTAAAATCATCACACTTCTCCAAAAATCTTCAAATATCTCTCTCAACTCTCAACAGTCAACACAAATCTTCATCATCTTCATCCAGCTTCATCATCTTCATCCATCTTCATCTTGAAAATAGAGGTTTGAATCATCATCTTATCTATATATATTTTTGATATTTGGGATGTTTTTGTAAAAAACAGAAAGTTGATTTGGGTATTTTGTTTCAGTTTTTGATAATGATAATCTGAATGCCACATGATGATGATGATGATAATCAGTTTTTTGTGAATGTTTTTTTGAAAAAACAGAGGGTTGTTTTGGGTATTTAAGTTTCAGTTTTTGGATGTCCGGATGTATTCAGAAATAAAAAAATGTTCTTAAAAATGTAATAAAACGGAGATTGGGAAAACTAAACGAAATAAATCAGTCAAATATAAATTACCCTGCCACTTCCTAATCCTCGCATGCTGAATGACAGCCATCACAGACTCATTCGGAGAGTTTTGAGACAAAAAATCATTATATTTGTGAATCAGTTTTTGATAATCAGTTTTTTATAATCAGTTCTTTGATAATCAGTTTTTGATAATCAGTTCTTTGATAATCTGAATGCCGTATGATGATGATAATCAATTATTTGTGAATGGGTTGATTTGGGTATTTTGGTTTCAGTTTTTCAGGTTTGTTTGTTCTGTTTTTGTCCTGTTTTGGTTCTGTTTTGTTCTGTTTGTTTGTTTTGTTTTTGTTCTGCTTTGTTATGTTTGTTTGTTTTGTTTGTTTTGCTTTGAAAAAACAGAGGGTTGATTTGTTTTGCTTTGTTCAGGTTTGTTTGTGATGTTTTTTGTGAAAATTTTGTATAGAATGGCTGTGGATGTAAAGATACGCAAAACACCAACTACGAAGGCGAGAACACTTGACAGCCTCCTAGAAGATAGTACGGTGCACATAAGGAAGTGATTGATCAAAATGATCAATTGCATATGAATGAATACAACCCCAGTGGTAGATATGTAATTAGCGAACTCTGTAATTTCAAGGAAAATCTAAGAGCTACACTGGCGTTATATTCATTCATATGAATGAATATAACCCAAGTGGCAGATATGTAATTAGCTACACTGGGGTTATATTCATTCATATCTGCTACATTCCGAAGTGCACCGTCAGTAAAGATCCACAATTGCTTGTGGTGGTATGACGTTTTGTCTCTGTATTGTATGTTACAGTCTTTTGTTATCTAGTCTGTAAGTTTCGTCAAGTCTACGAAGTTGGTATGACGTTTTGTCTCTGTATTGTATGTATTAAAACTTTACATTTAATATACAATTTAGGCTTTAATAATTTGTTATAATTTGTTATAAAAATATTAACAATGCCAATACAACTTTCATCAACAACTCTCCTTAAATATCACGTTATGTGAATGATATGAGAGAACCAACTGGATCAACTTTTTCTGTAATAAGCAACTCTTCTGGAAGATGTCCTCCTTTCATCAGTTACAATAGATAAATCAATATTCAATGAATGATTAACAGTTATAAGAAAACTCTATAGATAGTACAGTTTGTAATATTTGTTAATGGGCTGCTCTCAACGTTATGATTTGACGATTCAAGTTGTGTGACCATTGAAGATACAAACAATGATAGATTGGTGAATTATACTTAGTGTTGTTAAATAACTGTTTTGAAAACACTTTTGGCTTAAAACATTGGTTCCAAACATTGTCCTTAAATCAACAGTAGTTTCAAACAGTGTTAACCCAAAAATGTTTCAAAACATATCATTAACAACACTATTTTAACCGAACAGTGACAAACTAAACTACTGCTTCTTCCTTCCATTGTTGCTTGTCAAGCACTGATGTTTGACATTCAGTGGTTTCCTCAAAGTTGATCAGCCATTGAGTAGGCACTACTTTAATCAACAGCAATACTTATATAGCATCAGTAGATTGAACCAACAGTGTTTAATCATTAACAGTCTTCAGGGCTTCATCAGCAGTTTGAAGGACAGCAACTGTTGTATAGAGACAGTGGATAGAGGACATCAGATGTTATAAACACTTTCAAGGGGAAAGCCTGGTGTAAACTACTGCTTATGATGAATGATTAATAGTAATAAGAAAACTCTATACACCATACAGTTACTGAATTTAGGCACAAGTTATCAAATCCACCTGAGAAGGTTTCCACGACAGCGCCAAAAAATATCATTAACAACACTATTTTAACCGAACAGTGGTTTCAAACACTGCTAACCTTAACCACTGATTCTATACAATATAAGTGACAAACCAAACTACTGCTTCTTCCTTCCATTGTTGCATGTCAAGCACTGATGTTTGACACCCAGTGGTTTCTTCAAAGTTGATCAGTCCTTAAGTGGGCAGTACTTTAATCAACAGCAGTACTTAGATAGCATCAGTAGATTGAACCACCAGTGTTTAATCCTTAACAGTCTTCAGGACTTCATCAGCAGTTTGAAGGACATCAACTGTTGTATAGAGACAGTGGATAGAGGACATCAGATGTTATAAACACTTTCAAGGGGAAAGCCTGGTGTAAACTACTGCTTATGATAAATCCACTGTTGTGAACCAGTTTTGGCTTTAATTATCTGTTCCTCTGATAGGGTTCAATCCCAATACTCTTTAGATTATTTTTCAGTACTGTAAAACTTATCAAAGTTTGAATTTTCTTCATTCATTCAATAATAAACCATAGTATTACAAAATTATGATTTTGAAAAATAATAAAAATTAAAAATTAAGCATTACAATTAACACTTCCTAGAATATCTCGTTCTAGATTATTTTTCAGTACTGTAAAACTTATCAAAGTTTGAATTTTCTTCATTCATTCAATAATAAACCATAGTATTACAAAATTATGATTTTGAAAAATAATAAAAATTAAAAATTAAGCATTACAATTAACACTTCCTAGAATATCTCGTTCTCTCGCCTTCTTCCATCCAATTTCATTTTTTGTTTTAATTTGCAGATCAGCTAGCATATCACAGGTCTTCTGATCCTGTTTCAGCAAATTTGTAATAAACTCTTCCGCTTTTTCTTTAAATTCTGTTGGAGTAGAAGAGGCAACTTCATCCAGCAGTGCAATGCTACTCCAGGTTTGCTTATAATATTTGTCACTAACCATACCAACTTTTTTGTTGAGTTCTTCAGCGTTTCTCTGTTCTTGAAGTGACCATGTTGAAAATTCGATTTTAAGATCAGTAGTATCCGACCAGTGGTAGAAGGTTTTCCTTGCCATTTAGGAAGAATGTGAGTGTTTTTGGACGGTTTGCTTTAGGATGAACGTTTTTTTTTTAAATTGAAGTGTTGATGTTTTCAAGTAAACTAATAATGATCCTTTATAGTGTTTAAAATGTTTGATAGGATAACTGAAGAGACGTCTCCTAATTATGATAACCTTTTTTTGAAGGTTTCAATTTTGTTCTTTGGTTTTCTAGATATTTAATTTAGTTGTTTTCTCATGAAAACTCATTTTTCAAAGGTTTTGCATTAAAATGTTTGATAGGGTGACTGAACAGGCATCTGCCACATACACGTTTTTTACTGTTAATTCATTAAATGTACATGGTTTTTAAGTATAAATGTTTATTTAATGATTGCATTTAAATCTGACCTTTGGCCTGTTTACATATATTCTATATAATAGCACTAGTTTAAGAACCCGCGAGGTTCGCGGGTGGACTAAAACACAAATGAATAAGTTTAATTTATTGAAGCAATCGTTTTAATTATATTTGCACTTTTAGGTCCAAGAAAACCTCAACGGATTATATTTGCACTTTTAGGTCCGTAACATCAACATTATGACCACTTTCTAGCGGGACTCACTTTTCCACCTGAAAAAAAAAAGATTTATTAATTTAGAATAAGTTTTATCTCTGATAGAGTAACCGGTCGAATGATTTATTAATTTGACACACTCCTTAAATTTGCTTCAGACATGTGAATCCGAACACATGACCCGTTTAACCCGATTTTTTTATTCATATTTTGAAATTATAAAACTTATCATATTTAGAAACGACCAACAAAACCGCATATATTAATCAAACGCTAACCAGCAAGAAGCAAGTTCGAACAACTTACAACCCGCTGAAACAACAGAAAAAAGAAAAGCAACAGAAAGGAAACTGAAACAGAAAATAAACACTACCCAACTACAACATTAAACCTGTGCCAAAATCATTAAGATTAAACGAATGAACAAAGCTACAACAGCTATCTAACTATTATTAATCGTGAGTTGTGACCCTTGGCTAAGAAGGCTTCAAAGTGGATAGCCCATATGATGACAAATAGTAAGCAAACACTAATAAGTGAGTAAAGCAAACTGCCATATTTAAAGGCAAGAACAGACAGATACTACAAAATGAAAAAAGGGCTGAATAATCTGACCCAACCCTTTTTACCTGCCCTAAAGCTACCTGATTAGACAGTAAATACACCAATTTAGAGGCTTTAAATGCAACTAAAGTCAAATAAAGTGCACATCAGATTACTATGAATGTACGGATTCAATATTCATCATTGGAAAATATATGAAGTATGAACAACAAAGAACTGGTTAAATCAACTACATAAAGATCAATTGAACATGTAATTATCCTTAATCACTGGAATCAACTGTTGGTAATGTCTAAAAACAATACGTACACACCTAAATTTGATGAGTTGGCATCTATGATAGGATGATGTTTCATCACTTCATTCTTTGAGAGACCAAACTCTTTGCATTTGAAAAGAGCCCCGTGCCTTCATCCTAAATAAAGAAACATATGACTTTTACACTTTTGTCTTTTTAACATAAATGGATATGTAAGAGTGCAAAGTGGATAACTGACCAGTTAACATTTCCTCTAAGCGTGCAAAGTGAGCCTTTGAAATCCCGTGTCTCAAACCATCCTGACCCATATTCCTGTTAGCAGGACTCTGCCCAGAAACCGAAGGATTCTGCCTACCGCCACCATTACTCATATCTTGAAGTAGTTGCTAGATCATGTGTTGTTGCATGCTAGACCTCACTCATCGCCTAACGGGTCATTTCATCGAAATAGAAACAAATATTAAAAATGGAATCTTTATCATGCCATGAACTAAGAAAGCAAGAAACATACCATGCATAACGGGTCCTAGTTTGGTCCAGCTAGGTTTTAACGATTTGGACAACGTTATACACACCCCTAACTTCAAAAAACTAAAGCCATACCTGTCTTTGTAACTGCTCAAGTCTTAGTTTTCTTTATTTGCCAGCTCATATTCACCATTGATCAAGTGTCATCGATATGGTCTAAGCCTAGAGTCAGTTCAAGTTGACACGGGTCATGTCTTATTAAAGGCCAAACCTTTTAAGAAAGTTCATAAATAGAAAATGAGTTAAATATGATCACAAAATCGGACCCGCTTGAAAATGAGTCTTTAAAGTTCCACTCTAGAAAAAATAAATTTGAGCTATTCCCCTTGAAATAAATCGACCCATTTATATGTGAATAAGTTATTCGTGCCACTCAACTCTAATCTCCAATAATCAAGTACTCAGAAAGTAAGTTTGAATAAATTAAGAAAAAACATGAACTTTCAGTAATTAAAATTCAATAATGATGGTCCGGGTCGGTTCGGGTTGAAACAGGTCTGGGTCGGCTATGTGACTCTGCCTCTGGTAGGTGGTAGCGTTTCAGTTCAGACGCAAAATCATTTATCTTTATCATCTTTTGGGGTTATAATCATATACGGTTACTTGATGTGCCGATTTCGCCATCTTTAGCCAAAAGTCTACTTTTTCCCGTATGATGCTCTCTTATCTTTTGTGGCAAGTGCATGAGAGCATCAACCTCTTCTGCACATATAAGTTTTAGAATTATAATCATATACAATTCATCAACTACTCATAAAAATTGAGCATAATATGAATGTGATTATCCAGCCCAACCCATTTGTAATTAACCATAAAAGAAAAAAAAACAATTATATAATTTGATTCAGTAGCATGCATAATTGTTACCTCTATTAATAGAGTATCCGAATACTTCATAAAACACCTCGTATTCATCACACGACCCTCAGACCACGACAAACATTCGCGATCGCCAATGACGTATTATCCAAACACGTGCGACAACAATTCGGGCTTAAAGTCCTCCAACACTCCGCCAACACGTAAACCGACTCATTCCTACTACCCACCAACATCTTCACCCTAAGATATTATTGGTTTTGAAATGAACACCCCTATACATATACACACATACATAATATACACTTTTTGGTACCATAATGTTACTCACAAGATTAAAGTGTAGCAAATATCTCCGCAAGGCAGCCATCTCTAGCTTTCTCAGATCAATCTTTTGCATAAATTACATTTTAAATTTGTCAAAATCAAACATACTACTATTTGTTTGGAATGGAGGAATAAAGTTAATATACCACGGACCCACGAGAAGTAGTAAAGGAGGCCTTAGACTGTGAGTCATGAAATGAGACCGACGAACGGTCTTGTTAAATGGTGACCCTGTTGTTGATTTACGCGAGCAGTGCCTTGATCGATGCACCTTTTTAGTATCATCAGATGCTCCTGAAAACATGGTCACAAACACAATTACTTTCTGTAGGCGGCGGGTCCATATGCAATGCAGATTTTTTTAACTTGGTTGTAGATTCAAGAACTAATATAACATACAGATATCTTAATATAACCTGATCAAGAACTAATATGGCTGTAGATTCAGGTAGTTCCGCAAGATTAGCTAGGGATTCAACTTGGGGGGGGGATAGTGCACGGTCCTCCCAACCGCCGGAGTGATCTCACTCCGGGAGCCGCTACCCGACCAAGCTAGCTCCGCGGTGACTTCCCCTTGCCGAGTTCTTACCCTGGGCGACATATGCCACTCCCAAGACTCGAACCCGGTACCTCTGGGAAGAGGTGGGTGTCGGTGGCCAACTGGGCTACCCCAGTTGGTTTAGGGATTCAACTTCGATCTGCAAAAGAACAAATACAAATATTATAAAGCCAAATGTCAACTCCCCCAAGCATATTTTCCAACAAAAAGACAAAACAGAAAACTAAATCAGGGGATAACATTACATCATATCGAGTAGCAATACCGAGTCGTAAAACTCCAAGTAACCGGTCTCTAACAGCCACTGGTAGCAGCTTCATGGGGATCAGCAACTATAGGATCCGAAATATAAGCAGAAAAGAATATCAAAGTGTAAGTACCAAATATATTATTCTTTTGAAAAAGGACATCAATATCTAACAAACCTTTTGAACAGTGTCGTCACGGTAGCCATTGAAAGAACTCATGACTGACTCATAATTTTGAGGCTTGTAGTTATTTAAAATCTCACGCGACTGAGTGATTTGCGAATCTTCATAAACCCTTTTCCGTTTCTTGTCCATGGGCCTTGCAACTTCAACCTATTATCATATCTCATATTTGTTTGTTATTCTTATGTAAATAACTTATTAAATACCAACAGTTGCTTACAGTACCTGTAGAGGATTTAGTGCGACTGTTTCAAAACCCTAGAATACGAACTTATATGGACCATAAGAAAATTAACATACATTACAATGTAATCATCAACGGATTATAGATTAGCATACCTGATGTTGCTTGATTCCTTCAGATTCAGAGGTAGGGTTTTGGTAAAGAAACATTAACCGATTTCTCACCTTGAAAGGTTCGTTGTCGGTTCTGAAGACAGTCCCAGGCACATAATGTAACCAAACAGGTATACCGCTGAATGTTTTAATGGTAAGTCATCAGGAATTTTTGAAAGAAATATTAGTTTTAATATTTAAAGCATAAAAAACTCAATATTGAAATTAAATTGAGAAACAATAGTCATGGCCTCATGGGCATACCCAAAGTTCCATTCTGCGGCAACGAATGGGCCGATCCGAAGAATCAAAAGCATACCGGCATCCTGAACTATCTTCACAAATTTGGGTAGATCGTACCTTCCACCAAAGTAGTACTAATAAAACAACATCAAGAAAACACACAAAAAAAGATTAATCAGTCAACATGAAGACAGTTGAAAGTAGCAATTTTGACTTTTTGTCAAAGTTGAAGAAAGCCTGAAATGCCACTCACATTGCCTGGTGATGGTTCATGTCCATTCCAAAATACGTACGTTTCAATCACGTCTACGCCTCCTTCTTTTGCAGTTTTTACCAATCCAGGCCACATCTAGTAACAACGGAAAGTTGTATAGTTATGTAAATATCTTATGGAATCATGTAAAGCTTCGCATTTTCAAGGAAAACTTAAATCTTGTTAAAGGAATCCGATTCGTATTAGCAGATTGAAATGAAGAACCATAAAAAACTTGATCTTTCTGTAAATCTGATTCAACTGTATCCATTATCTAAAATCACATTCTATTATCCAAAAATTACATTATGTAGTCACAAATTCACAAACTTTATCCATTATTCCTAATGTATCATCAGAAAATATAGAAAGCAACCCACTACCAATTTTATAACTTATATTCGAATTACAAAGATCTAATAGAAAAAAAACTATATTGTTGACAGATCTAATAAAATTAAGAAAAAACTATCATGTTGAAAGATCTAATAAAATTAAGAAAAAACTATATTCTTGAAGTAATAATTCAAAGCACATTCAGATCATATGGTTGAGATCTTACGGAGGGGGTGGTGGTCGAGCGACGGCTGTTGTTGCTGTGTGGGTGGAACCTATGGAGTCGAGACGATCGGAAATCACGGAGATCGGAAATCACGGCGAACCCCGTAATCATGGCGCAGCAACGATTGTCTGGTGTTGTTATTGCGATGACGGCGTTCGGAAATCACGGCAAACCCCCCAAATTTTGTGGCGGAGGAACAGATGGAGGAGCAGAAGAAGTGGCCTACGTATTTTTATAATCAAAACATTATATTCAAAAAATTTGAACTTGAAACCCTAAATCCAAACTGATAAGTAATCGAACAAAAATAATAATAAAGATGCACATACCTGATGTATAAGAAAATCGCCATCAATACGAAATCGATGCAGAGGAAGATGATCAACTGATGGATCGTCGGTTTCGGTCCCTTAATCGCAATTTGAAAATTTGAGAGGCGTGAATTAGGGTTTCCTGAATGATGGAAGAAAAGGAAATTGGGAGGCGTGGATTATATTTATGGAAACTGCAATTAATGTGATTGATATAAGATGCTAAGAGAAAAGAGAACAGAAGAATAGACTTGGATTGCCGCTCAAATACAGTCTCTGTGGAGCATGAGAATGCCAGGTGGCACTAAGTGGTTTAAGAAGATGCCAAGTGGCATAAGTTTGTTTTGTTTTAATATAGATAATAGATTGCTAATAAAAAGTTTTTTCATCAAAACAGATTCATTCAGTGAAACAGAAGAGCAACTATTATTATTTTGCCTTAATTCTTATAAATATACTAAAATGGAGTCATATACTTCTGCAAAATCTGACGATTTCAAGCAACGTTTTATTAAACAACTCGAAGACCAAGTTTTGGCTGATAGGTATACTCTTCAAGAGTTGAAGAGGTGTTTTAACGGTCTGGAAGTTGGTCTGCTGACAAGAGACCAGGTTTCGAGGGACTTGAGGGCGATGCCGACTACTTCCGTTCGTGACCTGTGTGTTGCGAGTAATATAGAATGTGGAGAAAGAGACCTGGAGTTCATGAGAAAGATCAATGAGATACATCGAGAGGTTCAGCGCTCCATGGAGTTGAAGTTAAAGTTTCTTGATTCTTGTTATTAGAGTTAGACTTGTCTGATTAGTTTTCTTTTTTGTATGTAATTGCTACTTTCTTAATACTTCATATTTTAATCGTATTAATTTGTCAGTAGTTTTTACATTCCACTGCTTCATTCCAAGCAGGGCTTTGCTCTTTAGCAGCACTTGAGTTAAGACAGTAGATTAAGTAGCAGCACCTTGTCTTCAGCAGTTGTTGTACACAAGCAGTACTTAATGGACAGTAGTTGTAGTATATAAACAATGGATGAGGGCCATCAAATGTTATAACCACTTTCAAGGGGATAGTCTAATGCAAACAGCTGCTTTATGATGAATCCACTAATGTGAACCAGTTTTGGCTCTTATTATCTGTTCCTCTGATAGGGTTCAATCCCAACAAAAGAGGCGTGTACAAAAGAGGCGCATCAAATTCAGATTATAATATATCATTTAAATTGTGGTCTTTAGTTCTATATCTTTATAAAATAATGTTAAATACAGTATGTATTAGTATTCTAATAACCATAATGATAAAAGTTTTTGTCTATGTAAACTATCATGTGAACAGATATTTGATGAATTGACATTCGCACAAACTTTCATTAAAAGCAGTCTTATTTGGCCCAAACAAAACTTGTTCTTAGTTAAGTGTAACAAATGGATTTTCTTTAGTGGATAAGATCAAAATACATCTAACATTCTATAAAAAAACATCATTAACAACACTATCTCGATGGTTAATAAAAATATTATGATATTGAAAAATAAGATCGTGGTACCTCTTCTTCTAATTTGAAAACTTTAATATTGAAATGCTGATGAAATTGTTCTTTTGCATAATTAATATAAAACTGCTATATTAGCCATAACATAAGAACAAATACACCCCAAATAGAACAAAAGCAACAAACAAACTACACAGAAGCCTATAAAAATCCAAGTTTTACAAAATTGTTCCAGCTATCTAAGGTGAGATCCGCAATTTTTCTCCTTTTAACCATCCACCGGTATGATTTCATTCTGCCTTTATATTTCCAGGAGAAGTGTTGATGCATCCATATACTTTAGTTTAAAAACCCTCTCTTCTCGGTTCTTCCAATAAAGCTCTAAAAACATTTCATAAATTCAGCCAATTTCACTACATACAAATAGAAAAAAAACGTAAATGGAAAGAACTACATTGATATGAAACCACCAAATCACAAAACCACTTTATTACCCTTCGCTTCCACACTTTCAACACATCCAAACACTTTCAACACACATCCAAATAGTGGTTTCAACCACTGTTTTAACCCAACAATGGTTTCAAACCTCCGTTTTAACCGAACAGTAGTTTCAAGCAGTGGTTTGAACAAATATTATTTCAATTTTTAAACTCAACTAAAACAAATTAATAACGTTAAAAATTACGATCATTAATATACCTTCATGATGATAGCATACGCATGATTTTTCTTTGCGTTGTGGCATTCATCAAATATTAACACCTTGATAATATCCAACGTTAAGAATCTATGCCTCAATGCATTCCTTAAAATGTCAGGGGTCATCACCAATAGCTGTAACAATGATGTATAACATATACGTGTGTTCAGTTTAAATTGAAAAATAAAAACTACATGATACAACAAAGGTAAAGAGTAACACAATAAAAGTTTATTACTCGAGACTGCATTTTTCTGCCTCAGGGGTACTTTACGTATTTAATCATTAGTCAAAATTCTGATGAGATTGTATGCGGTCAATGTGAAAAAGTCAAATGTTGACTTGTCATACCTGATTCTGATATCGTTGTTTCTTCCAATCAGCAGCATTCCAAAATTCAACACCTTTTTCACCCCAATACTCCTCCACTTTCAAATCAAGGTGCTTTCTCACATACTCCGCTTGCTAATAAGACAGACAAAGCCTCCATTAGTATGCTTTAACCACATGTTGAAAACATGTTCAAGCAACAACTAAGTCAACCGACATACCTGTTTGACCAATACAACAGTGGGTACCAACTACCAAGAACACAACAATACACGGGGAGGGTTTTTTCAGCAGATAAGCGTAGTGACATAAAAGCATAATCGCGATCAACGTCTTGCCTGATCCCGTCTCCAAGAACACTATAGTGTTCTCCTTAATTCCCTAAGCTAATGCTTCTATCTGATAACTGCTATATTAGCCATAACATAAGAACAAATACACCCCAAATAGAACAAAAACAACAAACAAACTACAGAGAAGCCTATACAAAACCACTTGATATGAAACCACCAAATCACAAAACCACTTTATTACCCTTCGCTTCCACACTTTCAACACACATCCAAACAGTGGTTCCAACCACTGTTTTAACCCAACAATGGTTTCAAACCTCAGATTAGGAGGTCGGTGACATTGTCGAGGGTTGTCAGGAAATGCTATCACTTTGCATTTCCTGACAACCTCGACAACGTCACCAACCCCTCCAAGTTTTCCACCAAAACACTCTCACTGGTTGCTTCTTCAACAAAGTTACATACAGCCTCAAAAACTTGGATTTCTTACAGTTACATCGCTTGCAAGCCTCCACCTCTCCAGCAGTTTCCGCTCTACGCCTATAAAATTCAACCAAAACGTTAATAACCATTACGCTTAGCATATTGAAACGTTATACACCGACACTATAATGATCTATATATCTATATATAAAACTGAAAATCATACCTGAAAGTCTTTCTTCTTGCCACCAGACCTTTCTCCGATAACGTTGTCATCAATTCTACTTCACCTTTATAAGCAAGAACATATCTTCCTTTATAATAACTAATAACTAATAACTCTTAAGTTGGTTCTCATACCTGAAACTCTTTCTTCTTCTACCACAGATACATACTGAAACTCTTTCTTCTCATATTTTTTAACTCTGTATAAGATTATACTGCACAAATATCAGCTCATAAAACTCTGCCAAACATAAATGCTTTTTAACCTAGTGAAATTAGCTCATAATACTCTGCCAAACATAAATGCTTTTTATCCCCTAGGTTATTAATGATATATGTTTGTTTATGGGCTCATAATCTACACATCGAGGGTCAGGTAACGATTAACAACAGGTCATACAAATACAATAATATTCAAATCGATGGTAAAGATGATGAATAAATAGTACATGAGGGTCAAGATTCGGTGTAATATTCAACTACCTGTGCCCTGATGACTCTAAAAACCCTAATATGGTTCCAGTAAATAAAAAGTAAGAAAAGGCAAGAAAACCAAGATTGAATGTTACCAAAGAGATGGAATTGTACCTTTGATGAAGATTTCGTAAGGCTGAAGGACGGCAGACAGAGTTAGGGCAGAAGATTTCGATATGAAGAAGAAATTGAAATAATTCCAGATTCTTGCCAAAGAAGAAAGATTTATCTTTCAAAAAAGGGGCCTGCTATTGTGAATCGAATGATTTATCTTTCAAAAGACTGTGAATTTTAGAGAGAGAGAGTTGAGAGAGAAATTGATTAGAGAGGGTAATTGATTGAAGAAGATGATAGGTTATATATCTGGAGCCATAATTTTGAATTTTGAATTTGGAGCCATAATTTTGATTTTGAATCATCTGTGGTTGATTTTGAATCATCAGTTCGTGACTTTTGGAGTTGGCCAGTGGTTTGGATGATCATCAGTGTTTGCCCTTTTGCCCATTTAGATACTGATTATATATTTTAGATAGATTATTAATTAATAGATATGATTACTTGTTACAGTGCATTAATTGCTGATTTCTTCTCCCCATGCAATTTCAAACTTCCCTCCTAAAGAAATCTCTTATTTACTAATAATAAAATCTGATTATATATTTTAGAAAGATTTATACATATCTAAATATTGAAAAAGGAATTATGACATCAGCGATTACATGTGGCATACCTTAGAAATTGACACATAGGCAGTTTTACATCAGCTCATAATCTCTTATTATAGATAGTATAGATTAATGAACACAACTTGAAAATTCGCTATAGTTAAAAACACCAAAGTGTTAACTTAGGTGGTGTTTGTTTTTTTAGAGGTAAAACGTCTGCAGTCTGTGGACCACATCTGCAGACATCTGTAGCTGAAAATGTGGACCAAACCTCTACAGTCTGCAAGAAGAAGACTGTTTGTTTTATAACTTCTGCAAGCTATTAACAATAACATAACCAAAATTCAGAATTTAAACACCTGTAATCAAGTTATTAACATAATCAAAATTCAGAATTTCAACACATATAATCAACTTATTAACATAATCAAAACCCATATAATCAAATCACAAGTGAGTAAACCCAGATGCTAATTCAACAAAAAATGAACTTTAGCATCTGAATGAATAAACAAAAATTACCACCATTGTCAAACTAGTGACATAAACAGAGAACCCAAATCATGAAATCAAAAAACAAAAATTGAAGTTTAGCATCTGAATTACACCCAACATGTTGAATCTCAATAAGTTAACAATAAAAATAAGGAAAAATTACACTTTTCATCCTTTATGTTTGTAGCAGGTTGCAATGGATGACCTTTAACTTTAATAATTACAGTCACAGTCCTTTATTTGCAAAACATGTTACACCCTAGGTCCTTTGACCCTAACCTGGTTAAAACTTTCAGTTAAATAAGGTCATGTACAACCTATGTGAGGGCAAAACAGTCATTTAATATAAAAAAAGAATCTCAAAATTTAAAAACTTATAAATCTAAACTATCATCTTCATCTCCTGTACATTCTCTCTCTCCTTTACATTTTCTCTCCCTCTCTACGTATCTCCATCACCCACCACTGTATCTCAACCACACCCCCTCACAAAACCCCAACTCAAAACCTTAATCCTCCCCCACTACAACAACAACAAGTTCTCCAACCTCCTCCAAAACGTCGTCGCTTCACCATATGTCCTCCTCATCGCCGCCCTCAACCTCAGCCATGAAAACCCACCAACCATTAACTCAGTCTTCGCCAATTTCTTCAACATTTCACAAATGTCCGATGACCTCATCAACAACACGTTCAAGATCGTCCTTCTTCATCACCCTCTCTTCAACATTTCACAAGCCCTAGCTTCCTGATTTCAAAATTAAGTGTATATGTTATGTTATTGCTTGAAATTAAGTTAGGGCTTTTGTCAAGTAGGATGACAAGAACAAATTGCATATAAATAAGCCTACCTCAGAGCTCGGCAAGAACGAATTTGAAAAGTTAACCGGTGTTATTTCTTTTCCGGCGAAGCTTGGGTGAATTGTAGAGAAGAATTTGGATGTAAATTGAGTTGAGACCAGTTGGAGAAGGGTCAGAGGAGTCGTATATATACTAATTCAAAGTCAGTTATGCATCAGAATCGTAATAGGACTTTCGGATGTTCATTGAGTTACCGGATAGTGACGAAGAGCAATTTATACGCGATGAAAACTTGGTAGTAGGTTGGTATTGGGTGCCCTAATTTCACCAATCCACAGGTTATAATTCAATTCACTCGTTAAAATCATCAGCTTTCATCTGGATTTTGTTTTAGTATTATGATTTCATAGTTGATCTGGTTACATCTTGTTTGAATCATGTTATAATTCAGTTTACACAAATCAGAACTAGTAGTTGTTGTTTTCGTTTAGATTTTGTTTGAATCGAATAGTGATTGTTTGGCAGTGGGTGAGTGACAGTTGGTGGTGGCTGGATTTGGTGGTTGGTTGGAGAGGGAGAGCTAGTTGAAATAGACAAGGGGTAAAATGACATAAATGTCCTCACATGAGGTGCACATGCTCTGACTTAACATAAAATTTTAACCTGGTTAGTGTTAAAGGACGAAAGGTGTAATGAGTTTTGCAAATAAAGGACTGTGACTGTAATTATTAAAGTTAAAGGTCATCCATTGCAACCTGACACAAACATAAAGGACGAAAAGTGTAATTTTTCCTAAAATTAAAGAAAGGGTTGTCATCAAGAAACACACAATGATAAACCAACCTCTCAAGAATGGTATATTGAGGAAGAATACCGCTACGCCTACGGTAGAGCATGGTTGTCATCGACGCCGCTGGATCTACCACAAGCACAGCCACTAGCCTGAATAACAATTATGCCAACTGTCCGGTGCAAGATATCTATGGAGAGGAAAGGTGGTGGCGGCGGCGGCCGGTAGGAGGAGACGAACGGCGGCGCGACGGGGGTGTGGGAGGTTTGGGGGAGGAGTGGTGGTGGCGGCAACACGACGGGGTTGTGGGAGGAGAGGTGGTGGCGGCGGCGATGTGGGAGGAAAGGTGGTGGCGATGGCGGTGGCAGGGAAGAAGAAGGGAGGTGGAGGAGGGGTTAGGGTTCTGTGTGTTTTGTGAAGAGGTGAGAAGAGTTGAGAAGATGGTAGTCCATGTCTGCACCAAAAAGTGGTGAGACAGAGCTTTTTGAATGATTTGTCTTCTAAAAAACAAACACGCTGCAGACCCTTACGTCTACGCGTGGTCTGCGTGGGGAAGACAAAAGAGGTTGTGAAATACTTTTCTTAAAAAACAAACACCACCTTCTTTTTTGAGTTAACTTCCATTTTGCTCTCTGTGATTTGGTCATTTTTACGGTTTTGCCCCAATAGTTTAAAAATAGACATTTTCCTCCCTGATTTTTCTAACTTATCGTCATTTTACTCCCCACCTCTAACTCTATCCAAAAAATCCATTAACTAGAAAGATATTTTGGTGATTTTATAGATAAAAGCAAGGGCATGTAAGTCTTTTCACCTAAATAAACCTATAACTTGTTGATTTACATGTATATAAGTAATTCTTTTCGGATCCCCATCTTTCCAACCACTCTTTCTACCTGCCACCACCATCCACAACCATCCACCACCAGCTGCAACTACTACCTGCCGACCACGACTACCGCGACTTTTACCTAAATGTTTTAATTGAGTTAGAGCCGGGGTAAACTACCGAAATACCCCTACTTTTAATTGAACGTTTTAACTGAGTTAGAGCTAGAGAGCAAACTGGCGACAAACTCAAAAGATTAGGGAGGAAAATGATTATTTTTAAACTATTAGAGCAAAACCGTTAAAATGACCAAACCACAGGGAGCAAAACGAAAATTAACTCTCCTTTTTTTGTTCTGTTTGGCTAATATACCTTCTTCTATAACGTATGCATAAGAATGTGAAGTTTTAATATCCTAGATTTTGATAAATTATTTAGGTGAATGTAATAGTGATGTAACATCTTTTTTAGATGAATCATTATTGCCATTATTTACCATCTATGCAAATAGTTACCAAAACCTTAAAGATTGAGTTGATGGAAGACACAATCAACAAGATCGAAGAAAAGAACGGCCAATGATTTAAATTGTTGTATAAAGTCTTAAAAAGGAATTATATAAAACTCGAAAGAAATTTGCTTAGTAGTTAAATTATATAAACAAAACCAGAAATAAGGATTCAACATTAGAATAACCAAATGAAAGCCTAAAATGACTAAAGCAAGCATATTAGAATATAATGTACTTTACATTTGGCTTCGAACCTCATCAAAACAACATATGTGAAAACTATTTTTTTATAAATAAATTACTTATTGTAGGATAATGTTATAATGTGTTTTATACTTTTATAGAATAGATTAAACTCTCTTCTTGATAAAATGAAAGGCCACTAAATTTTTTAATTGAAAAATAAAGGCTTTAATACCAATTTGATAGAATGAAAGCACACTTAAAAAATTAATAAGGGTCTGTTTGGTATGGGGTAATTGAATGGACGGCGGAATGGAATGGACGAGATAATGGAATGGATGAGGTAATGGAATTCATCATTACCATTCCATGTCTTGTTTGGTTACCATGTGTGAATGGAATGGACAATTACTTTTTGTTGTTTAGTATGCGAAAAAAGACGAAGGAATAAAATCAGATGGCGGTGGTTAGTGATGGGCGATGATGGGGCGTGGTGCTAGGTGTTAGTTGTAGCGGCGGTGGTGGACGACGGTGGCGGCGGTGGCGATGGTGGTGGCAGGGGTGGTCGGGGGTGGTAGCGGTGGGTGGTGGCGGTTGATAGCGGTGGCGGCGGTGATCGGAGGTTGCAGTGGCAATGGTGGCGGCGATGATCGAAGGTGGGTGGTGGCGATGATCAGAGGTGGCAGTGGCGGCGACGGCGGTGGCAAGGACGGAGGTGGGTGGCGGCGGTAGGTGGTGGCAGCGGCGGTAGCGGGTGGCGGCAGAGGTGGGTGACAGTGGTGGTGTGTGCTAGCAACGGTGGTGGGTTGTAGTGTTGTTAATGAAGGGTGAAAAGGGAATGGAATTGAAAAAAAACAGGAGGGATGGATGGATTGATTTTGAGGGAATGGAATGCATTTTGGAATGGACGATTCCATTCCATCGACCAACCAAACACTCTTTTTTCATTCCGTTACAATGGTCCATTCCATTCCACCTCTCATTCCTCCATATCAAACGCTACCTAAAAGATTAAAGGCTTCAGTACTACACTTGATTGTATCATATTTCTTCAATAGCACCACTTACTAGGTTTTTTTAAACCATAATTCTAATCTACCCCTCTTAACGAGTCATCTGCAAGATTTAAACATTTCACCCTTTTTATATAGGTGATCAGGTGAGGCACCTTACTACCAAACCGTGTCCGTAAGTTAACCACTTATTAGTAACAATAATTCAATAACTAGAGATACTAGTAACTAGGGCTATAAACGAAACGTAAACAAACACAAATGAACGTGAACTAATACAAACGACCATAAATGAACATATACTAATTTGAGAATAAAAATAACATTTTCAATTCCCAAACACTAGACATGACATATCACACAAAATTAAATAACGAAGTATGTGACATAACTATCCGAAAAAAACATAACATGATAATCGCAAACATATCTCGAAATGAGGTCTCAAAGTTGTAATTTCCCCAAATACATAACTAGACTCCATTAGCCATCAAGCTTGATCACCGCTATTATCAATGTGTTGATCTACTGGTGATGGCAACATACTTCCGGATAGGGGTGTAAACGAGCCGGGCCGAGCCCGAGCTCGACCAGGCTCGAGCTCGGCTCGTTAGATTTTTTTGAAGCTCGAGCTCGAGCTCGGCTCGGTTCGAGCCTACTTCTTTGAGCTCGAGCTCGGCTCGCGAGTAAAACCCAAAGCTCGAGTTCGGCTCGACTCGGCTCGAACTATTTGGAGAACAACCTTAAACGAGCTAAAAGCTTGGCTCGAGCTCACTTCAACATCGCTTAAACGAGCCAAAGCTCGGCTCGAGCTCGGCTCATCAATGTTATCATCATTATTAATATATTATATATAAAAAAAATAAAATTTTGTATGGGCTCGTTTAGGCTCGCGAGCCTAAACAAGCTTTGTATTTCAGGCTCGAGCTCGGGCTCGATAACAAAACGAGCTCTATTTCAGGCTCGAGCTCGGGCTCGGGCTCGTTAAGGCTCGGCTCGTTCGAGCTTTTAACCGAGCCGATCACGAGTACCTCTCGAGCCTCTGGGCTTGTTTACACCCCTACTTCCGGACCTCTATTCCTGAAATATATAAAAAAAATTGTATGTCAAAAGAGATATCAGTGAATCCAACACCAAGAAATATTCCAAATTCACAGGTGATGACCAAAGAGAAAGGTTCAAAAGCAAGAAACATTCCAAATTCACAATGATGGTATAGATATTATTAGATGACCTGAAATCTTAGGTACTGTGCAATAAATTTTAACATATATGAATTTTCCTGCCACTTAAAAGCGTTTGGCGATCCAAAGCATTTTGATCCCAAAAGCTGATGTGTGTGCATCACATACGCAAGGCGTTCCTTATAAAAGAAAAAAAAGACTAACCTTATCTTGAAGACAGCACAAGATGGATCATAAATGTATCACATAACTTAGGACAAAAGAAGACTGAATGCACACCATAATCACAAAAAAAAAAGCAAAAACAAACAGGAATCTTGCAATCAGAACATAGTTTGTGACAACAAGGATCATTGGCGAAGCTTGGGGGTTGATTTTTCCCAATTCCGTGGGGGCGAAAACGTATATACCTAAAAATTTCTATACGAAGGTACTGTTCATAACACTACGCGTCGAAAAGTTCGCGCCGGGGGGGGGGGGGGGGGGGGGGGGGGCGCTCCTGCCCCAAGGAAGTTGCGCCCCTGACAAGGATGTTGTTAGTGGGCAGCTAAATCGATGATAATATATATATTTTTTTATTTTCAATAAGCTGAAGTAACACCATGTTCGTGTAAAGAATGTAAGCATCTTGCAAACAAGTAGCCTGTGTGATCATCATAATGACATTTATGTATTTATTGATTCAGTCACTTTACGACAACTAACACATATAAATATGAGGTTTGTTCTAGTTATACACAAAAGGCATACGGTTGAATCGAAAAGTGTAATAGAACTAGAATAACTAAAATTCAGTTTTTGGAAACATGGGGTGCTTTATGAACATAACAAACATGCAGTGACGTATGTTATGAGACCAAATCATCTTGAAATTTGAATATCATCTAGCGTTGCATAAATAAAGCACAAGAACTGTTTTCAAGCTATTGCTTTATACCTTGCTTGCATGACTCAAAAGCCATCTGCTCTTAGCTCTTCATATGAGTTTTTTAAAAACGCGTTTCCCGTTTCCAAAAATCGTTAACGATGGTTGATCAAGCAGAAGTAGCGTTTCCATGTAGGAATGCACATAAATACCTACATTGTGTGTCTCACGCGATATCCCCAAATTACTAATGTGTTTTAAGTTACGTTCATAAACAACAAGGGATCGCGCTTTCCGATCATCGTCTATAACTTCCATTACAAGTTCACCACTCTTCCTAAATTCATGTATTTTCAATATTGTTGCATCTGGCGAGTGAAAAGTGAATAATTTTGTAAACGATTTTGGTACACCATCCTGTATCATCCATACACTGTAAACTGCATTAACCATCCCGACAATACCTTTAACCAAAACAAGAGACTCCCTTAGATTATATAAGTGCAAATCCCACATAGAAGTTTCATACACAAAATTATCCAGGAGGTTTGCTTCTCCAAATTCTTCGCTTGTCATATCAAATGAAATAATCATATTATAAGCTTCAATTTCAGCATCTACGGTACTCCTATCAGTAGCAAGCCAGTAATAAACCCCGTCTACACAAACCCCATCTTCACTTTCTAAAATAATCGATTTACGAGGGAGATTGCTGCTATTTAGACTTCTCCACACCCCCGTGCTTAACGTAAAAATCTCAACTTGCCAAGGGATGTAATTTACACTTTCCATATTCGTAAACCTATTACTATGTCTAATCTTGACAATCTTCGGGTCACTCGACTCAATACAAACCCCAAACCCGAGCACGGTTTGAAACATCATATCATCTACGACATTAGGCACAATAACAACAACAGCTTTTCTAATCAAAGGATTCCAAATAACAAGTTTTCTGTCGTTATACAAACACAACAGACCATGAGAACTACCTATTTGTCTATAACGTCTAAGCATCTTAACGAACAGAGGAAGAGTGAGGGGGACTCTGTCTTGCGGGAAAGTGTTGTCATCAACGATTGAAACGCAATTAGGATGATCAACAGAGAGATAGTTATACACAAGTAGATGTTGCTGTTGGGAGCTGTAATGAGTGATGAAATCGGAGCTATCGATGAGAGATTTCCATGATTTGGAGACTGATCGGAATCGGATCAGTGATTTCACCGGAAGATGTTTGATGATTTCCTCTTGAATCTCGAAAGGCACGTTGTCTGACATCTTGATTTTGATTTTGATTACGAGCTCACCATATGAATTTCTAGGGTTTTGACAATTTGGGGATTTTAGGTGGAACGATGTACCACTTTTTTTTGTAGGGCGGGTTGTAAAAGCATGGTCTTCATTTTCACTTTTGTTAATCTTAATGAGAAATTAAGCATGTGGTCTTAATTTTATGTTTAATTGTAACACATTAGTCCATACGTTATGTGATAAGTTAATTAACTTTATGAAAAGTCGTGTTTTGACATATCCAATTGAACTTAGTGTAACCTATATGAGCATTACGATTTGATCAAAACGTGAAGTAATTATCGCTTGCCTTCTATGTGATGGATGATCCATATGCGTTCAAAGACAATGAAAACCCGTGTTATAGTTAATCGTAACTATATGAAAATGAATATTCTTGGCATGCTAACTAAACTTAAAGTAACCGTATGAAAATGAATATTCTGGGCATGCTAGCTAAACTCAAAAACACATGATGATTTATAGTTAAGTATTATATGTTAGTCTTTCGTATTTAATTTGATATAAAAGTATAATGTTAACTTTTTGCAATTGGACAAACGGTGAACAAACTTCTCTTCATCATTATAAGTAAATTGCTAGTAATAAGGCCCGCGTGCGTTGCGGCGCGAGGACATCGCAAGTATCCAATAGATTTGTTCAAGTGTTAGGTAATGTGTTAAGCATATGAAAACGCGTGTTTCGACGTATCTGATTGAACTCAATGTAACCTATATAAGTATTGCGATTGGATCACAACTAGGGGTGCTAAACAGGTCGTGTTTGCAGGTTGGCGGGTTCAACCCGAACCCGAAAATTTTACACAACCCGAACCCGAAATCGTATCATACATAAGAACCCGAACACGACCCGAAGTTTCGTGGGTTGTGTAACACTCTAGTTATTATTTTAAAGGTTTCGTATAAATAACGAAAACCGACATGTATTTAGTGTTATGAATCCTTAGACAATTCCGAGTAAATTAAAACTTTTACAATTCATAAGCTATTCTATGAACGTGATTGGGTTCGTCGTTAAAATTTACAACGAGGCAATGTGCGGAAGCATGAGTCTTTATTGTGTTCGGTTCTTCAGTTTGATCGTCTTCCGGCATCCCATAGTGTACCTACATTTCATAAACATGAAATGCTTAGTCATACAGGGTTTTAAACGTGTCTAAACGGGTTCGAGAAACAATTGATAACAAAACAACAATTTCAACCTGACCTCCACCGTAAATTACGGTGGCACCGTAATTTACGGTGGCCACTGGTTTTACATGCCCCTACCGTAAACCAGTAGGGGGCTATCGTAAGACTTTCATCTCCACCGTAAATTACGGTGGCACCGTAATTTACGGTGGACTCTGCATCCAGCTTTTCCAATTTGCCGCAATTTTGACCCATTCATGTTTTTATCAAAAACGAAACATGTTTGTTTGATCCTTATTCTCACGGTAATCATAATTTCAATAATTTCTATCATATGAGGTTCAAGTCGCGGGTTCCTTACGTATCTTAAACCCATTTACGCTCCTATGCATATTTTGACCCGTTAAGGGTGTTTATGCATATTTTGACCATGAAACGCTCTCATTCATTTCTAGCATTATCATACAACATTTCTTATCAAGTGATCTTCCACCACAAACTTATTTGTGATGGACTTAAGGGGGAAATCTAAATAATCCGAGTTTTTCTCGTCGGATTACTAAATTTACGACAGAGACTCGTATAGAGTCATTTGACCAAAGGTTTACATCTTTTGCGACTTAATACTTATTTCAATTACTTACTTGATCGTAAAACTCGTTTCAAAACTACCTTTAAAGGTAGCTTGTCCAATTTAGCTTATAAGGGCGTTTTAGTCCGTTTAGCCAATCATTTACGATGAAGGGCTTTTGGAAGTATATTCGACCCGAAATCCCTCTTTTAACTTATGATTTTGTTTGAAAAGTCATTAAGCTTCCCAACGCAATGTTCACTATATTAAACATTTGGTTTACTTATCAAGTAACCAAATGTTTATTTTGACTTCTATTAGCACTCGTTGAACCACATATTCTAAATGAGTGTTACCCTGTTTTACATACCTGGCGCGGGTCAATATATCAACCCGTTTTTAATACCTTGCTTTTATAACCGCTAATCCATGGCGTTGCTAATACCCATTTCACATTTACTCCTGAAATAATATAACTCGACAATAATCATTAGTCGCTATTGTCAAGAGGTGATATCTTCACCTTTTGACCCGTTTGGTCTAAGTGACCGGTTAGGTTGACGAGATGGCATTTATTACCAACTCATCTATACGACTCGCTCCGGTTTACACCGTGCGGTCATTTCACCTATTGGTCGTTCCCTAACGCTTTTTAGCCTATCATAGCTTACGTCATACGGTGCCATTCAAAATCAATAGTTATGGTCAACGCGTGACCAATTTTACCGTTTTACCCTTATTGTTTGTTTTGGTTTACCCTATAAGGCAACCATTCCAACGTTTCATTTTCCATTTATCATAAAATAATCGAATTACTGATTTTAAGTCTTTTCTAAACCATCAACATGGTTTCTTGTCATGCTTGTCCAACTTGTTCCGTGCGTCTACACGCCGGAACATCATACCGCAATTATGTATTTATCTTATTCGTAACTAATACGATAAGAGGATATTCTAAAACACAAGACTAGTGTAAGCCATACTTACCTCGCACCCGAATACGCTTTTTCTTCTCGTGCTTGATTCGTTTGACCGCTTCTTTCCCAAGCCTCCACCTAGCTTGTAGAGTGTCAAACTATTATTATAATCCGTTTTAGCCCATATTTCACGTAATTAGTCAAATTAGCCAATTACGCATTTCTTTCATAAGATCCTCTTTTCAACATTCATTCAGGCATTTTAACAAACACCTTGTAGGCGAGATTTACAAGCATATTTTCTCTAATCATGTTCATCATTTTAATCAAGTTTTAGTATCAAAATCATGCCTCTATGTCTAGTGTACATGAACTACACCTAGAACTAGCATCACAACATCAAGGTTCATCCATTTAGCACCCTAATTCGAGTGTTCACCATATTTCTACAAAACTATTTAACACATGATAGGGTAATTATCAAATCCCTAGTTTGGGCCTCAATTCGTCAAGTTTTCAACTAGGGTTTGTTTCTAACGAAGATTTCATCATAATAACACTTATATACATCAATATTCATTCCAGATTTTCGATTTTGATTGTTCATCAAAATCTCAAGGTATCACCAAATTACAAAATTTGACATACCTTTCGATCCTCTTGACTCGGTGATCGTTTATACGCGTTCATGCATTGATTTGGTCTTGAATTGATCCTCCAATTTGAAGGTATTGATCAAGCTAGGGTTTGGCTCCTTGGAGCCCCTCCTGGTCGTACGCACACACACACACACTCTTAGTGTGTGTTGTGTTTTATTTCTTGATTTAATTAAAACAAGTTTCTTCACTAGGCAACCCTAGTCCCCCCATGTTTTATTTTGATCATTTGAAGCTACAACTCACTATTTATCACTTAGCCTCATACTAATAACTAGGTTAATTATCCCTAGTTAACTTAATAGGTTCGGGAAGTTATAACCCGTTATATTTTAAGTCCCGTTAACTCGGGCCTTTCATAACTTTATTGTCTCAAGCATTTATTCACTTCTTATCTAATATTAGGATTAATTATTTAAAATCCTAATATTTACCGGATAAGTTTTACCGCTAATGGTATTTTACCCGTCTTTTAGTGCTAACGGGGTTTGATTACCAAACCCGTTTTCGGGGTGTTACAAGTCTACCCCCCTTAAAGAGGTTTCGTCCTCGAAACCGGTTCTTACTTAATTTATCGAGTTCAACTCCATGTATTTGCTCTCGATAATCAATTAAGCATTTCTCATATCTTAACCGATTGCTAGTATTACCAGAAAAGTATGGTAATACTCTTTTGGTTATTAATCATCTATGTATCTTACATGACATAATGCGACTGAAAATAACGTAATCTCGTTATTTCCACTGGTTTAATTAACTTAGCGATATTCCTCGCTTTCATATCCTATCAAATTCTTTGTGAATCCGTTACTTTGACCCGTTTAAAGGTCTTTAGTGAAATATTTCACTTTTAGCAACAAATTCTTTTGTTTTCAAATTTTATCTATTCGGTTCAGCTATACCGATCCCACTGTTTTCGAGCAAACCAAATTTCTTGACTTGAATTGTTGACCTTAACTGGTCTCACTATCTAGACTTATTTGTCCAGTTTCTTTTTACCGCTTGCTTGGTCATATTGTGATTCTACTTCACATTACATTTCTTGACCGTGATTGTGTTACATCATGTTTAATTTATATCAACCTTTCATTTTTGAGAATATCACCTTTCGAATATATCATCTTGCGCCCATCAGTGTCAAGACTTGTATCTTTCATGCTTACTATTTAAATTCCTATCAGAATTTATGTTTGTAAGAACATTATTTCTTACTAAAACCGATTTTTAGTTTTAGGATCTTTTCTTTATCTTGTGTCAATCATCCATACCGGGATATTGACAGTCCGTAATTTAATCCTTTACAGTCTTAGTTTTTATGCGGGGATTCTTAACTGATTTCCTTGCTTTATTCCATATAACCCGTAGGTTTATCACTTAGCCTTATGGGCTATTTTTGATTAGACATTCACCTCTTTAAGGCGAAGTCCTTATAACCTCTTTCTAATCATGACCCGTGGGTCGTTTTGGCCCCGTAGACCTTTTGCTCTAATTAATATCTCGTAGGTTATGATGATTCCGTAGATCATCTTTTATTCGAGTCTTCCTTCAAATGTGTATACATTTATATACGCATACGGCGTTAAGGCACCATGTTTTTGTTTAACATCATTTATTATCGTTTTGATATTATCTTTGACCTTGACCGTAGTCTAAGGCTACATTCGGTTCTTTTCGGGCACATTTTCCGACTTTATGATTTCTCACGTCATTTACGCGTCGGTTTATCTGATGCTCACCATTATCCAGTTTACATATATTCGTGTTTGATTATGTCCCATTGCCGGGCTCATTATTCTCTTGCGTTTAACACTACCTTTATCTGGCTAGTGCTCATTTGTGCCATTCGACGTTATATTGTATTCAACATGTTTGACCTATTAATGTGAAATCCATCACTTATAAACAATCAACTTTATTCTTTATTCGACCCATTCGACTTCGAATAGTTGAACATATTTACTCACAATTTCTATATACGAGATTTTATAGTCATAACTCGTAATCCACGTTACTTTGATCTTTCAACCCGCGTTCACGTCTCTTGGTTTACGCATGTGTTTAATTCTTACCCATCCACCGGGTGTTTTACCGAAATTGTTATTATTGCAACCCTCCCGGTATGCATTAAGACCTCGCTTCGGTTTTTATATTCTGACTTTATCTTTAAGTTCGATGTTTTACAAAAATGACCCGTTAAGAAACATATTTGCATTTTCCGGGTTCGAGTGTAAGTACACCCCCTCCCAATGCATATCTAACTCATCTTACATGTTTACATTCTCCGGGTTCGAGTGTAAGTATCACTCCCTCCCAATATTTGTCTAAATCGTTTTACATGCTTGATGTTGTCTGGGTTTGAGTGTAAGTACACTCCCTCCCAATACTTGTCTAAATCATTTTACATGCTTGATGTTTGCCCCTTCACCCGGGCTCATTATCCTAATGTAATACGCCCCCGTCACTTGGTTGTGCGTTTACATTATTATCAAATATTTTGCTTATCTGATTCATTTGGGTACTTTTCAATTAGTCCCATTCACCCTGCCCTTACTACATCGGATGTAAACGTGTCCGCCATAAGAAGTTCATGGTATCATATGCCGCTACTTACTTGGCCAGAGTAAGCGATTAACACATGACACGCATGACCTTTTTACAGTTTTCACATCACGCCCTATGTAAGTAATACCTCTATCTGTTTTTCTTGGAAACAATATCCCGGATAGGTTTTCTATTCAGGTCTTTCCAAGTTTTCAATCTACATATGCAACTTTCAATTTCTACATATCTGTTGCATATTACTATTTATGCAATGATTTAAAACGTGCACCTGATAATGCTTGCCCTAACGGGCTTCTCTTGCCATTAGCCTTGTTCGCGGTCGTTACGCGATTTAGTCCTTGATGGGCATGTTCCTCTTGTCATGCCTCGGACTGCTCCTCTATCACATCTTGCATTTGTTTAACCTTTGCCATCTTTAAATGTAAGTGTCCTTCAATCAAGACATTCACAAAGTTAGTAATGTCAACTTTACTAAATGCCCGTATCATAGTACAAGGCTTTTGTACTATATGTGTCAACGCACGAAATGTTGTTAACCATTTCTATCATTTAATTTGGGGTAACGTGTATTTCACGATAACCCTATGTGTTGTTTACAACACTTTAATACGCTAAACGATTAACATACATACGCTTACCGGATTTGCGATCAAGCCTCGAACCGAACACACCTTACTCTTTAACCATGAGCTCTGATTACCAACTTGTAACACTCTAGTTATTATTTTAAAGGTTTCGTATAAATAACGAAAACCGACATGTATTTAGTGTTATGAATCCTTAGACAATTCCGAGTAAATTAAAACTTTTACAATTCATAAGCTATTCTATGAACGTGATTGGGTTCGTCGTTAAAATTTACAACGAGGCAATGTGCGGAAGCATGAGTCTTTATTGTGTTCGGTTCTTCAGTTTGATCGTCTTCCGGCATCCCATAGTGTACCTACATTTCATAAACATGAAATGCTTAGTCATACAGGGTTTTAAACGTGTCTAAACGGGTTCGAGAAACAATTGATAACAAAACAACAATTTCAACCTGACCTCCACCGTAAATTACGGTGGCACCGTAATTTACGGTGGCCACTGGTTTTACATGCCCCTACCGTAAACCAGTAGGGGGCTATCGTAAGACTTTCATCTCCACCGTAAATTACGGTGGCACCGTAATTTACGGTGGACTCTGCATCCAGCTTTTCTAATTTGCCGCAATTTTGACCCATTCATGTTTTTATCAAAAACGAAACATGTTTGTTTGATCCTTATTCTCACGGTAATCATAATTTCAATAATTTCTATCATATGAGGTTCAAGTCGCGGGTTCCTTACGTATCTTAAACCCATTTACGCTCCTATGCATATTTTGACCCGTTAAGGGTGTTTATGCATATTTTGACCATGAAACGCTCTCATTCATTTCTAGCATTATCATACAACATTTCTTATCAAGTGATCTTCCACCACAAACTTATTTGTGATGGACTTAAGGGGGAAATCTAAATAATCCGAGTTTTTCTCGTCGGATTACTAAATTTACGACAGAGACTCGTATAGAGTCATTTGACCAAAGGTTTACATCTTTTGCGACTTAATACTTATTTCAATTACTTACTTGATCGTAAAACTCGTTTCAAAACTACCTTTAAAGGTAGCTTGTCCAATTTAGCTTATAAGGGCGTTTTAGTCCGTTTAGCCAATCATTTACGATGAAGGGCTTTTGGAAGTATATTCGACCCGAAATCCCTCTTTTAACTTATGATTTTGTTTGAAAAGTCATTAAGCTTCCCAACGCAATGTTCACTATATTAAACATTTGGTTTACTTATCAAGTAACCAAATGTTTATTTTGACTTCTATTAGCACTCGTTGAACCACATATTCTAAATGAGTGTTACCCTGTTTTACATACCTGGCGCGGGTCAATATATCAACCCGTTTTTAATACCTTGCTTTTATAACCGCTAATCCATGGCGTTGCTAATAACCATTTCACATTTACTCCTGAAATAATATAACTCGACAATAATCATTAGTCGCTATTGTCAAGAGGTGATATCTTCACCTTTTGACCCGTTTGGTCTAAGTGACCGGTTAGGTTGACGAGATGGCATTTATTACCAACTCATCTATACGACTCGCTCCGGTTTACACCGTGCGGTCATTTCACCTATTGGTCGTTCCCTAACGCTTTTTAGCCTATCATAGCTTACGTCATACGGTGCCATTCAAAATCAATAGTTATGGTCAACGCGTGACCAATTTTACCGTTTTACCCTTATTGTTTGTTTTGGTTTACCCTATAAGGCAACCATTCCAACGTTTCATTTTCCATTTATCATAAAATAATCGAATTACTGATTTTAAGTCTTTTCTAAACCATCAACATGGTTTCTTGTCATGCTTGTCCAACTTGTTCCGTGCGTCTACACGCCGGAACATCATACCGCAATTATGTATTTATCTTATTCGTAACTAATACGATAAGAGGATATTCTAAAACACAAGACTAGTGTAAGCCATACTTACCTCGCACCCGAATACGCTTTTTCTTCTCGTGCTTGATTCGTTTGACCGCTTCTTTCCCAAGCCTCCACCTAGCTTGTAGAGTGTCAAACTATTATTATAATCCGTTTTAGCCCATATTTCACGTAATTAGTCAAATTAGCCAATTACGCATTTCTTTCATAAGATCCTCTTTTCAACATTCATTCAGGCATTTTAACAAACACCTTGTAGGCGAGATTTACAAGCATATTTTCTCTAATCATGTTCATCATTTTAATCAAGTTTTAGTATCAAAATCATGCCTCTATGTCTAGTGTACATGAACTACACCTAGAACTAGCATCACAACATCAAGGTTCATCCATTTAGCACCCTAATTCGAGTGTTCACCATATTTCTACAAAACTCATTTAACACATGATAGGGTAATTATCAAATCCCTAGTTTGGGCCTCAATTCGTCAAGTTTTCAACTAGGGTTTGTTTCTAACGAAGATTTCATCATAATAACACTTATATACATCAATATTCATTCCATATTTTCGATTTTGATTGTTCATCAAAATCTCAAGGTATCACCAAATTACAAAATTTGACATACCTTTCGATCCTCTTGACTCGGTGATCGTTTATACGCGTTCATGCATTGATTTGGTCTTGAATTGATCCTCCAATTTGAAGGTATTGATCAAGCTAGGGTTTGGCTCCTTGGAGCCCCTCCTGGTCGTACGCACACACACACACACACTCTTAGTGTGTGTTGTGTTTTATTTCTTGATTTAATTAAAACAAGTTTCTTCACTAGGCAACCCTAGTCCCCCCATGTTTTATTTTGATCATTTGAAGCTACAACTCACTATTTATCACTTAGCCTCATACTAATAACTAGGTTAATTATCCCTAGTTAACTTAATAGGTTCGGGAAGTTATAACCCGTTATATTTTAAGTCCCGTTAACTCGGGCCTTTCATAACTTTATTGTCTCAAGCATTTATTCACTTCTTATCTAATATTAGGATTAATTATTTAAAATCCTAATATTTACCGGATAAGTTTTACCGCTAATGGTATTTTACCCGTCTTTTAGTGCTAACGGGGTTTGATTACCAAACCCGTTTTCGGGGTGTTACAGGTTGACCCGAACACGACCCATTCAACCCGAATTTTTTATTTTTTTTCTGAAATTAATATATTAAAATTAAAATTTACTTAAAAAACACAAATGTATATAATGATATCATATTTAAAATATAAAATCTATGTTAATTTCTCTTTTTAAGTTATAATCATTGCATAAAATACACATCCCATTGAATTTATAACATAAAGTATATTGTAAAAAATATAATATAGTATAAATGTGTTAAACGGGTCAACCTGCCAACCCGACCAGGTTGACCCGAACCCGACCCGTTAACCTAAACGGGTTCGCGGGTTCAACCTGAAACTGACCCGAACCCGTTTAGACTAAACCTAAACCCGCGAATTTTGTGTTAGGTTCGTGTCGGGTTTTCGGGTCGCGTCAAAAATTCACGCCCCTAATCACAACGTAAAGTAAATTGAATCTTTCTCGTACAATCATAACTTATTCTACAGGATGAATAAAAGCTTTGAAAAAAAAAGAACCACAATTTGACTCCACTCTGTTCGGAACAAAATTTATGAAAACGTACATAACATAAGTAAGAAAATGTATTATAATACAAAAAAATATATCCAAATGTAGACCAACTCGAATTGATACACACGCATACATAAATATATGCACGTAAAAATGGTTTTTTAAACGAAAACGTGTTATATTTGACCAAACTTGTTTACAGAAAAAGTTTATGTCGAAACGTAGACACCCTTACATTTATATGGATACGTACATAAAAATATGCTTGGAAAAATAGTTTTTTTAAGTAAAAAAATGATATTGGTATACAAAAGAATTAACGAACGAATGTTGTCGAAGGAAATTTAAATTAATAAAAAACTAGGGGCTAAAAATGTCAATTGTTAAAGTAGCAGAATAGTAAAGTTAGTTAAGGGACTAAAATTGATTACTTTAAAAATGAAAGGGCCATAGCAAACCTAAGGGGCTTGAAATGCAATTAGGTAAAACTTTAGGGGGCAAGGCAAAGCCGTAGGTATCCCCACCGACTGTCTTTTAAATAAGTATAGAATGTTTACACTTCAAAACCAGGATACAACGAAAAATTGGATTTTCACAAAAAAAAAAAAAAAAAAAAAAAAAAAAAAAAACATAGCCTTTATCAAATAGTCATCAGGTCTAAGTATAGAATGTTTACACTTCAAAACCAGGATACAACGAAAAATTGGATTTTCACAAAAAAAATAAAATAAAAAAAAAAACCATAGCCTTTATCAAATAGTCATCAGGTCTTCACAACTAAAGTACAATCGAACTTGTCTAAGGTTATGTAAATTAGGGATGAACTCGGTACCAGTATCAAAAGTATCGGTACCGAAAATCACCAAATATGGATACCTGTACCGGTACCAAGTCCCATATATAAATCATAGTTTCATTGTGCCAACTATTGTTTTTACCAAATAGTATACTCATTACCCTTTGTAGCAAAGGTTATATCCTTACACGTAAGAACAAGTTAGTTTTGATGGTGAGTTTTATGTTCTAACATTTTCAACACATATAAAAATAAATGATTTTTCCAAACATATGAAAACATGCCAATACAAGTTCAATTCCGAATATAATATGATTCAGATCAGTTTACTGTTTTTTTTTAATTATCTTCCAAAAGGCTCTTTCTTAACTACTATTCAGATTAACATGTAAGAAGCATTAAGCATATGTTTAAAATCAATTTTTTTATAAACATCTCTTGAAATGGAGTCAGTTAGAAAACTAAAAACTTGAAGTGTTACTCATTAAACAATTCCCTAAAATATATGCTCTAAGGATGAGCATATGGGACTTGGTACTAGAACAAAATTTCCCGTATCGAAATTTTTTCAGTACCAATTCAGTACCCGCTTTTTGGCATTTTCGGTACAGTACCGACCCATTTTTGGCAAATTTCGGTACCGGTACCGAGCTCATCCCTACTCAAGACAATGCGTTGACACAAAACCATGCGATTATTATTATTTTATAACCTTTTGTGTATTTATCTATTAGACTATTTACATACTAATCTACTACTATTAACAAGTCATACATGCACCTTACATGATTTGAATCATTCAAACTTTTTTTATATAGGTGACTAAGTGAGGCACCTTAACACCACACCGTGTCTTTTAAGTTCACCACTTATTAGTAACAATAATGCCAATAGCATATTCAACCTTGTAGCAACATCCTCTTATGGTAAGTGATAAGGGTGGAGGGTATGGTTAATCACTCTAGGGTGATTGAGTGAAATCCTACCCAATAATATTATGTCATGTCAACTCCTCATTCTACTCCCCATTTTACACTCAATCACTAGGTATGGTCCAACACCCCTCAATTAAAAAAAAAAAAAACTTGATTGGTTGAGTGATCCCTCTCCTCTCCTCTCCCCTGTCCTCTCAATCACATCGGTGACTACACACCGAATACCCACTCACCGAACAAGTTAATCAAGCGGGTATGGTCACCGATCGGTGAACCCCACTCCCCGCTTAAGTCACTGAACATTATACCCTCCACCCTAACCCTCATAACCCTTGAGTAGAACAATCCTCACTCCTCGTTAGTAAATGGTTCACTAAGAAGTATCAAATATAACGTTTTCCCCAACAAGATATACAATACATCACATATTTTTGTACAACTCCCTTCTGATAGCATATACAAATAACTAGAGATACTGGTAACAAGGGCTATAAACAATAACTAGAGATACCAGTAACTAGGGCTATAAACGAAACGTGCACAAACACAAATGGCACACAAATGAACGTGAACAACGAACATATGTTAATTTGAGAATAAAAATAACATTTTCAATCCTAAACATTGGACAGAATCACCCAAAATTAAAAAAAAACAAAGTATCTGACATAACTATCCGAAAATACATTGACATAATAATCGCAAACATAATTATCTCGAAATGAGGTCTCAAAATTGTAAGTTCCCAAATGACTAAGTTTAAAGTTCTTGATATGAAGACCAATAATCTTTGATTTACCATTTCTATCCATCCAATATACCAACCATAATCTTTGGACCACATATCCTATCTGACTTGGCCAAACTTTCAAATCTTTTCCCATTGTATCCATCATTCATTACAGGTTTTGTAAATGTAGATTGTTTAAACACTTCATCTGCATAATTATTTACACCAACACCATTTTGACTACTAGACTCCATTTGCCATCAAGCTTGATCACTGCTATCATTCATGATGGTATAGAAATTATCAGCGAGCATTTGAATAAGGGTGTACGGGGCGCAATCGGGGAGGGCCTCGGTGAACGATTTCCCCGATCGGGAACACCGCCGCCATCCCCGCGGGGTCCCGAATCGGGGTTAAATTTGGGTGGGGGGTTACCGCTTGCATTTGCACATCGTTCGAGGGATATGACCGTTGAACGGTCGAATTGTTTATAAAAAAAAAAAAAAAATCACTTTTTTTAAACTAATATAAATACCCAACTCATTTTCACCCTTTTTTTATACACAACCCATCTCATTCTCACCCTTTTTTTATACACAACCCATCTCATTCTCACCCTTTTTTTATACACAACCCATCTCATTCTCTATATTTTTTTAAACTCTCCAACCACAACCATTATTTTTTATACTATCCAACCAAACCCCATCCACTTTTTATTTTTTATACACCGAGCAATGGAGAACCGACCCCGCGAGGCCAAGAAAAAAAATAAGGGGCGGGGGTGCTCACCTAATAGGGGTGGCCATGCGATTTCTAGTTTCAATGTAATTTTTTTTTCTAGTTTGAATGTATTTTTTTTTTCTAGTTTGAATGTCTTTTTTTTATATAAATTTTTAAACATCAACAAAAAAAAAAAAAAAAAAAATAATTTTGAACTCACCTAATAGGTGAGTGCCGCCATCAAAAAGGGGAATTAGGGGAGTGTATTAGGTGAGTTGACGTGGCACCATGTGATTGGTTAGGTGTAAGATGGGGGACTCACCTATTAGGTGAGCACCCCTTACACCCTAAGAAGCTTGAAAACAAACACAAAAAAGAATGACCTAAAATCTTTGGTTTTAAAAGCATTTTGATCCCAAAAGCCGATGCATGATGCGCGTGCATCACATATGCAAGACGTTCTTTATAAAAAGAATATAACTTTACCTTGAAGACAACACAAGATGGATCATACATGCATCACATAACTTGGAACAAAAGAATAATGAATGCACACCATAATCACAAAAAACAAAAAGAAAAACAAACAGGAATCTTTCAATGAGAACATAACTTGTGACAACAAGAATATTAATAGTAGGCAGCTAAATCGATGATACGCTAGGAGTTGGCTAAAAGGTCTAAATTTCCTAAAAATGTAAAAAGTCATAAAACACCAAAATGTTAACCGTAAAACACACCAAAAACTCACTAATAACAAAATGAAGATTACTAAGGGTAGTGTTTTGTGTTTTGGATGATAAGACTCTGATTATCGAATGACAAACATTATTGTGTTTTATGTTGATTACCATGTTATGTTTTATATTCATAGTTCTACGATTGTGTGTTTGAAGTTTTTATGGACCATTATGGCTAGAATATGGTGTTTTAGTAATCTTCACTATGTTATTTGTGGGATTTACGTGTGTTTTATGGCTGAAATTATAGTATTTTATGACTTTTTACACTTTTTAGGAAACTTGGACATTGTAGCCGAACCTCACCCATCGATGATAATGTATATATTTTTTTTCTCAATAAGCTAAGTATCACCTTGTTTGTGTTAAAGAACGTAAGCATCTTGCAAACAAATAGCCTGTGTACCGATCATCATAACGACATTGAGGTACTTATTCAGTCACTTTACGACAACTAACACGTATAATATAAGGTTTGTTCTAGTTATACACAAAAGGCATGCGGTTGAATAAAATATTGTAATAAAACTAGAATAACTAAAAGTCGGTTGCATGAATAAAGTACGAGAAGTGTTTTCAAGCTATTGCTTTATACCTTGCTTGTATGACTCAAAATCCATCTGCTCTTAGCTCTTCATATGAATTTTGCAACATAGCGTATACCTTGTCAAAAATCGTTGACAACGGTTGATCAAGCAGGAGTAACGTTTCCATGTAGGAATGCACATAAATATCACCAGTCCCACGCGATATCCCCAAGTTACTAATGTGTTTTAAGTTAGGTTCATAAACAACAAGGGATATTGCATTCCGGCCATCTTCTCTAACTTCCATTACAAGTTCACCACTCTTCTTAAATTCACGTACGCCTATTATTCTTGCATATGGCGCGTGAATAGTGTATAATTTTGTAAACGATTTTCGTACACCATCCTCCATCATCCAAACTTTGTAAACTGGAGTATAGTCCTCCTCGGTACCGCGTTCAACCAAAACAAGAGACTCCCTTAGATTATATATGTACAAGTTCCACATAGGCCCGTCATATACAAAACTATCCGGGAGGTTTACTTCTCTAAATTCTTCGCTTGTCATATCAAATGAAATAATCATATTATAAGCTTCAATTTCATCATCTACAATTTCATCATCTACGATACTCTTATCAGTAGCAAGCCAGTAATAAACCCCGTCTACACAAACCCCACCTTTTTGAACTCCAAAAACAATCGGTTTACGAGGGACATTGCTATTCGGACTTCTCCACACCCCCGTGCTTAACGTATAAACCTCAACTTGCCAAGGGATGCTAGTCACACTTTCCATATCCGTAAACCTATAAATATATCTAATCTTGACAATCTTAGGGTCACTCGTCTCACGACAAACTCCAAACCCGAACTCGGTTTTAAACATCTTATCATCTACAAAATTAGGCACAACAACAGGAACAGCTTTCGTAATCAAAGGATTCCAAATAACAAGTTCTCCGTAGTCATACAAACACAACAAGCCATGAGAACTGCCTATTGTCCTACAAGGGTTAAGCATCTTAACGAACAGAGGAAGAGTCGGGGAGACTCTCTGTTCAGGGAAAGTATTATCATCAACGATTGAAACGTATTTTGGCTCGGAACCATACCGACGAATATATACAAGTAGATGTTGCTGTTGGGACCTGTAATGAGTGATAAAATCGGAGCTATCGACGAGAGATTTCCATGATTTGGAGACTGATCGGAATCGGATCAGTGATTTCACCGGAAGATGTTTAATGATTTCCTCTTGAATCTCGAAAGGCACGTTGTCTAACATCTTGATTTTGATTACCGACTCACCATATGAATTTCTAGGGTTTCTAACGAGTGAACGAATGAAAGATTTGGGGATTTCTGCACTGCTGGAGGCAATTAAAGGGGAAAAATTGGAATTTAAAGAACGGGAACCGGTTTCGGTTTTGGTCAAAAACCGACTCCGGGTAGGGATCGGTTTTATCGGGTTTTGACCGGTTTGTTCGTTTTACTCTTTTTTTGTTTGGTCAGTACAGGTCCGGGTTTTGACGGGTAAAGTAGGAATCGGTTCTGATGGTTCCAGTTTGGTTGTTTTTTCTTTGTCCAAATCTGGAACTGGCATGTACCCGCGGTTCAGATAGGGTAGGAACCGGTTTGAAGTCGGGTATTTTTGGTCGGTTCCGAGCCCGTGTTTTATGCCGACCTCTAGAGGCAATAAGATATTACATCGTAGTGTAGTTAGTATGAAATTAGTTTGACTAGCCCAATATGGAATCCAATTGACTTTATCAACAAGTGGGTTGGTTTGATCTTTATGGGTGATTTTTTTTGGGACGTCAAGTGGAGCCATGGTGTTTTAGAATTTTTTTTCTTTTGAATCGTGGTAAAATTTTATGTAAATACTGGAACTAGCAAGGAACTAGATATAAAAAAACACCAAAACAAACAAAATTAGACTTGGAAAGCTAATACTTCTTCAGTTGTTTTGGTTTAGGGGCTGCAATTTAGAACGACTTTTCACCCACAAATACCCACCGGACATAATTTGTTCAATCAAACTAGAAATTGAGATCGCCTTGTTTGAGAAAACAAGTTCATTGAGAGCCTTCCAAATGCTCCAATTTCAAACATGGAATAATGAAGAATTTAGAATGAAGGTAGCTGCAAGCTTTGAGCCGATTTGAAGAATTGACAACGAGTTTTTAACGGATAACTGATAGCCAAAATAAAGAAACTAAACAGTTGTCGCTTTTGGAACTTGGATCGCAACATAAATTTTTAATAGGGTTTGTTAACTTTGAAAAGGTTTTTTGTGAATACATTAAGGCTCAATAAGGAATGAGATATATGGAATTTTGATTTTAGGTTTTGTAAATATGCACTTAAAGAGGTATGGAAAGGGATATATGCTTCTCCCTTTTCCGTTTGTGCTCTTTTTTGTGTATATTGAATGGTCTTTACTTTTTCACTTTTGTTAACGTTATTTAGAAATTAAGTATATGGTATTAACTTTATGTTTACTCATAACACATTTAGTTTGGAAGACTGTTTGTTTCTTACGTAATGTTACACCTCAAAACCAAGATGCGACGAAAATTTGATTTTCACAAAACATAGTCTTTTGATCCCAAACACCATAGAAGTAACCAAGTCCTCAAAACTAAAGTACAATCAAACTTATTTAAGGTTATGTAAATCATAGTTCCATTATGCCAACTATTGCTTTTACCAGATAGTCATCCATTATATTTATAGGGTGTTTGGGATTACGTTTTGAAGTAATTATTTAATTTTTGCGTTTGTAAAACATAAATAATCTAAAAAAGTGTTTGGATGAAAAAATGATTATCTGCCTCCAAAATACAGTTTTGGAGAACATGTACCTACATGCTTTTTCAAAACGCAAAATCTATTTGAAAACCTATTAATCTATTTTGAAAACACAACACCAAACACCCCCTTAATCTATTTTGAAAACGCAACACCAAACACCCCTTGCTCATAACACATTTAGAAATTGTTATTGAGTAACTAGGTTATAACCCCGTGTATTACACGGGTTGAATAAATGAATTTTATATACCAAATAATAAAACATTATATATTAAATAATAAAATAAGTTATATCTATAAGAACCATATGTATTGTACGGGTTGAATAAATGTAATATTATATACCAAATAAAAAAAATTATATCTTTAAAACCATTCTATTACACGGGTTGAATAAATGTAACATTGTTTACCAAATAATAAAAAAAATATATTTTTAAAAAACCCCCGTGTATTACATGGGTTGAATAAATATGATTTTATATACCAAATAATAAAAAAACTATATTTAAAAAAACTAACGGATTTTTTTATATTTAAAGTAGGATAAGACTGAATATTAATCTGAACTAACGGATTTTTTTATATTTAAAGTAGGATAAGATTGAATATTAATCTTTATTTATTTAGTTAATATAAGATTGAAAAATCATATGATTGAATAGGTGGGAGGTTGTATTATAATAAATCGGTTAATTGTACTGAATGATAAAGATAATAGTGATTGTTGAACAAATTAATTAATCGAATATAACATAAACATTTTTGATATTAGGCGGATTTTTTTTAATTATTTGAAAGTTAATATAAACTTTGGAATTCGTATGAATTCTTATGAAATTTGATTAAATATTATTGATAATAAAAATTTGAGTAAAGTTCTTTTTGAGTCCATGTGGTTTGTGCATTTTAATCATTTGTGCAAAAACCAAACTTGTCTTGATTTGAGTCCTTGTGATTTCTAATTTTAACCATTTGAATCCAAAACGTAAACAACATACAAATTAGAAATATTTGGTTTTTGGATTCAAATGGTTAAAATTAGAGACCACAGGGACTCAAATGGTTAAAATTAGAGAGCACAGGGACTCAAATCAAGACAAATTTGTTTTTTGGATTCAAATGGTTAAAATACACAAACCATAGGGACTCAAAAAGGAATTTACTCTAAAAATTTGTATTAGATTAGATTTTAGATTTGATTAAATATTATTAATAATAATAATTTGTATTAATTTAGATTAAATATTATTATTTTTAGTATTATTAATAATTTTAATCAATTAAATGAGAAAATGACAAGTGTCCCAAAACAACTTTCTTTTATTATATAGTATAGATATAGATTTTGTAAGTAAAGCAGAAACTGTATAAGACGGCCCAATAAGACGACCCAGATTTCATATAAGATAAGACCGGCCCAGACCTTTTAATAAACTCAATGAATACGGTGTCGTATTGCCTTAACATCTTAAACTATCAGTTGCAGAAATCCCCAAATCTTCCATACGTTCACTCGTTGTTAGAAACCCTAGAAATTGATCTGGTGAGCTCGTAATCAAAATCAATCAAGATGTCAGACAACGTGCCTTTTGAGATCCAAGAGGAAATCATCAAACGCCTCCCAGTAAAATCACTCATTCGATTCCGATCAGTCTCCAAATCATGGAAATCTCTCATCGATAGCTCCGATTTCATCACTCATTACAGGTCCCAACGGCAACATCTTCTTGTGTATAACTATCAATCTGTTGATAATCGTAATTGTGTTTCAATCGTTGATGATTACACTTTCCCGCAACATAGCGTCTCCGTGACTCTTCCTCTGTTCGTTAAGATGCTTAGACGTTATAGGAAAATAGGCAGCTCTCATGGCTTGTTGTGTTTGTATAGAGAGGGAGAAGTTGTTATTTGGAATCCTTTGATTACAAAAGCTGTTGTCGTGAATGTGCCTAATAATGATGAGATGTTTAACACGGAGCTCGGGTTTGGGGTTTGTCGTGAGACGAGGGACCCTAAGATTGTTAAGATTAGATATATGGATAGGTTTACTGATATGGAAGGTGTAAGTAGCATCCCTTGGCAAGTTGAGATTTTTACGGTAAGTACGGGGGAGTGGAGAAGTCTGAGTAGCAATCTCCCTCGTAAATCGATTGTTTTTGGTTATCGACAAATTGAAGATGGGGTTTGTGTAGACGGGGTTTATTACTGGCTTGCTACCGATAGGAGTACCGTAGATGATGCAACTGAAGCTTATACTATGATTATGTCATTTGATATGACAAGTGAAGAATTTAGAGAAGTAAACCTCCCGGATAGATTTGTATACCATGTGTCTATGTGGGATTTGGACATATATAGTCTAAGGGAGTCTCTTGTTTTGGTTGAATTCAATTTCAATAATCCAGTTTACGATGTATGGATGATGGAGGATGGTGTACCAAAATCATTTACAAAATTATTCACTTTTCATGTGCCAGATGCAATAATAACATGTGTGCATGGATTTAGGAAAAGTGGTGAAGTTGTAATGGAGGTTATAGAAGATGATTGGGAAGTGCGATCTCTTGTTGTTTATGAACCTAACTTAAAACGCATAACTAATTTGGGTATATCGCATAGCGCTAATGATGTAAGTAAAATTTATGTGCATTCCTATATGGAAACGCTACTTTTGCTTGATCAACCATCATTTACAATTTTTGACAACGGTAATCGCTACGTTGTAAATTGGAATGGAGAGCTAAACAGCAGATGGAGTTTGAAGCATACAAGTAAGGTATAAAGCAATAGCTTGAAAACACTTCTCGTACTTTATTTATTCAACTCTAGATTCGAATTTCGAGATGATTTGGTTTCGTAACATACATTACTACATATTTGGTATCTCATCAATGACCCCATGTTTTCGAGAAACTGAATTTTTGTTATTATAATTTTTTTTATATTACAATATTTTATTCAAGCGCATGCCTTTTGTGTATAACTAGAACAAACCTCATATTATATTATATGTGTTAGTTGTCGTAAAGTGACTGAATAAATACCTAAATGGCGTTACTTTAGCTTTTTGAAAAAAAAAAAAGAAAAACTATTATCATTGATTTAGCTCCCACTATTAACATTCTTGTTGTAAAAGACTGTGTCAAAAATTACTATTTCAGTCCATTAGTTTAAAAATTGCGATTTCAGTCCCTATGGTTTCACTTTCGTAACCATTTCAGTCCCTGTACTTAACAGAATAATGGATTGAAATGGTTACGAAAGTGAAACCACAGGGACTGAAATGGTTATGAAAGCGAAACCACAGGGACTAAAATCGCAATTTTTAAACTAATGGACTGAAATAGTGATTTTTGACAAACCACAGGGACGAAAACAGTATTAACTCTTAATATATTTTGCGCAGTACCTAAGATTTTAGCTCATCTCTTTTTTGTGTTTGTTTCTAAGCTTCTTGTTAATGCTCGCTCATAATATCTTTAGTCTATACCATCATTGTGAATTTGGAATGTTTCTTGCTTTTGAACCTTTCTTTATGGTCATCACCTGTTAATTTGGAATATTTCTTGGTGCTGGATTCACTGATATCTCTTCTGCCACAAAATAAAAATTATATATTTCAGGAATAGAGTTCGGGACGTATGTTGCCACAACCACTAGATTAACACATAAATAGATTAAAATTTATATCATATAAAATAGATTTAATATGTGGCTAACTTTAATAATTAACATAAACTAGCAATAACACCCGCGCACGTTGTGGTGCGGGTACATCGTACACATCGAATGAATTAATTCAAACGTTATGCGATGCGTTAACCATATGAAAACGTGTGTTTCGACATATCCAATTGAACTCAATGTACCATATATAAGCATTGCGATTAGATCAGAACGTAAAGTAAATCGAGTTTATTTTGTACAATCATAACGTATTATATGTGATCCAACTCATACATAGAAAACATAACGGGTATAAAGGAAAAATTGACACGTTTAATCAAAAAGGATTAATTAAAGCTTTTGAAAAAAATAAGAAACCACAATTTGACTCCACTCGGTTGGAAACAAAATTTACGAAACATCCACAAAAAGAAGGACAACATATTATATTTGACTTAACTCATTTCCCAAAAAAATTAACGTCCAATCGTAGAACAACTTGAATTTATACCAAAATGTACATAAAATATGCACGTAACAATGTTTTTTCAAACGAAAATATATTGTATTTGACCTGACTCGTTTCCAGAAAAAGTTTACGTCGAAACGTAGAACAAATAGAATTTATACCGACACATACATAAATATACGCACGTAAAAAATTAGTTTTTTAAGTAAAGGAAGTACAGGGGTAAACTCAAAACAAACTATTAGTAAAAAAAAACTTAATGCGTTAAAAACGTTTGTAAAACCGTGCCAATTTGCACCAATGCCACACGCTGCCAGCGACCACCAACAATGCAAAAGCTTGTAAAAATAAAATAATAAAAAAAAGTAAAACCAGACGAAAAAAACGTTGAACCCCATATGCACGTTGTGGCGTGTTAACTCGCAAAATTTAAAACGAAAAACTTGCTAAAGATGAAAAGTGTGGGGGACCAAAGTTGAAAATAAAAAGTGCTGGGGTTAAAATTAATAAGATGAAAACCTTTGTGTTAAAAGTAAAAGTCAATGGGTTAAAATACAAAAATAAAAACCTTTGGGTTAGAAATGGAAGATCAATTTTTTTTTTTAAAAACTCCCCATGCATAACATACAACAACTTATAGCATAAACATGTTAGTAAATTATAGTATGGAAATAATTTTGATTTAATCTTTAACTTTATATATAATAACATACTTGAGTTATCAATTTTGAACCGAGAAAGCCAAACCCAAATTGATTTAATCTTTAACTTTATATATAGTTTATCAATTTTGAACGGACAAAGTCAAACCCAAATTTTTTTTTGAAAGGAAAACTTCATTAGAACCGACCAAACCCGAAAACCGGGCGGCCAAAACAGAAAACAACAAACGATTTACATAATAACAAATTTACACCAATCCAACCACGAGATAGGGTTGTTCTTAATCCTATTTTTGTACCATAGATACCCTAACGATCTAACTTCGCTGAAAATAACCTCCACCTTGACGTCTTCCCTTGAGAATATAGACTTGTTCCGGGCCGACCAGATGCACCAGCACGCAGTAACAATAACACCTTGAACAACCGGTCTGATTTTAGCCGTAATACTTCTATCCAAGTGGATTTCCAGCAGGTCCTTGAAAGAAAAGGCGAAGATCGGAGCTAGCCCACACCAACGGCTGATTTTATGCCACAACTGAACAGCCGTATTGCAAGAAGTAAAAATATGTTCAGCAGTCTCGATAACCTCCTTACAAAACGGACACAACCCATCCCCAATCTGAATATTCCTTCTAATAAGAGCGTCCGACGTCGGGATACGGTTCATCTCGGCTCTCCATACCAGAATATTACATTTTAACGGCACCCAGGAACACTATTCCATTACAAATAAACTCCGGTTGACAGCTGCTTCATCGAGAATCGACCTAGCCGATTTGACAGAAAACGAGCCCGCAGGATCTGACAGCCACCTCCAATCGTCCTCCTTATTGGCTAACACGACCGTAGATAAAGCACCCATCAGTTCGACCAGCTCTCTACGTTCCTCATCTAAAACAGGGTCATGTCTCCAAAGTCAAACCCAAATTGATTTAATCTTTAACTTTATATATAGTTTATCAATTTTGAACCGACAAAGCCAAACCCAAATTATTGTTCCATCTGTGCTGAAATAAATCCCCAAATCGTGAAAACCCTAGAAATTGATATCATGAGTTCGTAATCAAAATCAAGATGTCAAACAACGTGCCTTTCGAGATCCAAGAGGAAATCATCAAACATCTCCCTGTAAAATCACTCATTCGTTGCCGATCAGTCTCCAAATCATGGAAATCTCTCATCGGTAGCTCCAAATTTATCACTCTTTACAGGTCCCAACAGCAACATCTACTTGTGTATAACTATCTCTCTGTTGATCATCCTAATTGCGTTTCAATCATTGATGACAACACTTTCCCGCAACAGAGAGTCCCCCTCACTCTTCCTCTGTTCGTTAAGATGCTTAAACGTTTTAAAAAAGTAGGTAGTTCGCATGACTTGTTGTGTTTGTATAGCGACGGAAAACTTGTTATTTGGAATCCTTTGATTACAAAAGCTGTTGCTGTTGTTGTGCCTAATGTCGTAGATGATAAGATGTTTCAAACCGTGCTCGGGTTTGGGGTTTGTCGTGAGACGAGTGACCCGAAGATTGTCAAGATTAGATATATTGATAAGTTTGCGGATATGGAAAGTGTAAGTAGCATCCCTTGGCAAGTTGAGATTTTTATGTTAAGCACGGGGGTGTGGAGAAGTCCGAATAGCAGCAATCTCCCTCGTAAATCGATTATTTTTGGAAGCGGAGATGGGGTTTGTGTAGACGGGGTTTATTACTGGCTTGCTACTGATAGGAGTACCGTAGATGCTCAAATTCGAGCTTATAATATGATTATTTCATTTGACATGACAAGTGAAGAATTTAGAGAAGTAAACCTCCCGGATAGTTTTGTATACCGCGGGCCTATGTGGGATTTGTCCATATATAATCTAAGGGAGTCTCTGGTTTTGGTTGAACGCAGTGCTGTCGGGACCGATAATCTAATTTATGATGTTTGGATGATGGAGGATGGTGTACCAAAATTGTTTACAAAATTATACACTATTCACGCACCATATGCAAGAATAATAGGCGTACATGAAATTAGGAAGAGTGGTGAACTTGTAATGGAAGTTATGGAAGATGATTGGAAAGCAAAATCCCTTGTTGTTTATGAACCTAACTTAAAACGCATTAGTAACTTGGGGATATCACGTGGGCCTAATGATGTAGGTCAAATTTATGTGCATTCCTATATGGAAACACTACTTCTGCTTGATCAACCATCTTTAACGATTTTTGACAATGGGAAACGCTACGTTGAAAAATTCGAATGGAGAGCTAAGAGCAGATGGCTTTTGAGTCATACAAGCAAGGTATAAAGCAATAGCTTGAAAACACTTATTGTACTTTATTTATGCAACCCTAGATGATCTTCAAATTTAAAGATGATTTGGTTTCGTAACATATATTACTGCATATTTGGTATGATCTTAAATCACCCCATGTTTCAAAAACTGAATTTTAGTTATTCTAGTTTTATTTTATCACAAAATATTTGTTCAACCGCATGCTCTTTGTGTATAACTAGAATAAACCTCATATTATATGTGTTAGTTGTCGTAAAGTGACTGAATAAATACCTCGATGCCATTATGATGATCACCAATGTTGTAGAAGGTGCTAGGCGCTAGTCGGGCGGTGAGGTACAGCCTAGGGATTAATCGGGATTAATCGGAATGGGATTTTTGTATGTATTTTTTCCAAATTATATATATATATATATATACCCAATAATATAAAAATAATACTTCAAAATTCACATAAATACTTCAAGTTTCAGATAGTATGGTTCGATTTTGACCGATTTTGACCAATTTTGACAGCCTAGGACAGCCTAGGACCGATTTTGACCGACTAATATTGTCCGATTAATCCGATTTTTGACCGCCTAGGACCGATTTTGACCGATTTTTGACCATGACCGATTAATTGACCGCCTAGCTCAAAATTAGGCAGTAAGTGACCGCCTAGCGCCTAGGCGCCGATTAATCGGCCGCCTAGGCCGATTTCTGCAATAGTGATGATCACATAGGCGATTTGTTTGCAAAAATGCTTACATTCTTTAACACGGAAGGGTGTTACTTTAGCTTATTGAAAAAAAGTATACTATCATCGATTTAGTTGTCCTTGTTGTCACAAACTATGTTCTGATTGCAAGATCTCTGTTAGGTTTTTTTTTTTTTTTTTTTTTTTTTTTTTTTTTTTGTGATTGTGGTGTGTATTCGGTATTCTTTTGTTCCAAGTTAATGATGCATTTATGATCCATCTTGTGTTGTTTTCAAGGTAAAGTTAGATTCTTTTTATAAAGAACGCCTTGCATATACTGATGCACGGTTGCACACCCATCACGCATCGACTTTTGGAATCAAAACGCTTGGGATCGCCAAACGCTTTTGAAACCAAGACACCTGTTATTTAAGCTATCTACCTTTCTTTTTGGTCATCGCCTGTGAATTTGTAATAATTCTTGGTGATGGATTCGCTGATATCACTTTTGCCACAAAAAAAAAATGTATATTTCAGGAATAGAGTTCAGTATGTAGTTGCTACCACCAGTAGATCAACAGATGAATAATAGCAGTGATCAAGCTTGATGGCAAATGGAGTCTAGTAGTCAAAATGGTGTTGGTGTAAATAATTATGCAGATGAAGTGTTTAAACAATCTACATTTACAAAACCTGTAATGGATGATGGATACAATGGGAAAAGATTTGAAAGTTTGGCCAAGTCAGATAGGATATGTGGTCCAAAGATTATGGTTGGTATAATTGTTAAATTAATATATGTTCGTTGTTAACGTTCATTTGTGTTTGTTTACATTTCATTTATAGCTCTAGTTATTTGTATATGCTACTAGTTATTTGTATATGCTACTAGTCTTTGCCTCGCACGCATTGCGGGCACTAATCCAAATATTTTTCTCCCATAGCATGTACGTTTGTGTTTCGGTTACCAGTACATACTACTAATAACACGATCTTAAAAAAAATAGATGGTCATACAACTTGGACCCGGACCCGAGTGTTGGAAATCAGGTCCTTGATCGAACACTAAAACACGGGATTGAACAAAATGTTCGACTCTTTTTTATTATTAAACAATGAGAGCACACAAATGACCCTATCCCTCTATTTATACTAAACTTGTTATAGTCCTAACCCGACTCAAACTCTGTTAAATAAATAAATGAGTAAATTACGATTTTGGCCTCTGTGGTTATATCACTTTTACCATTTTAGCCCAAAAAGGAATTTTTTAACATCTGAGCCCCTAACGTCTTTTTTTCTTACCCTTTGGCCCTCAACGTCTTTTTTTCTAACCCTTTTGGCCCCTAAAAGTAAATGGATGAGGTTAGTGTTAGGGGCCAAAATGGTTAGAAAAAAAGACGTTGGAGGCTTAGATGTTAAAATATTCTTTTTTGGGCTAAAATGGTAAAAGTGATATAACCACATAGGTCAAAATCGTAATTTACTCTAAATAAATAAATAGTCAACTAGATAAACCTATCTAATTAAATCTAACAATTATCCATATAAAGACTTAATAAATAATTCACCGTAATTATCTATAACTTATTTTTATCTCTTTAATTCAAGATTAACGTCTTCACCAACCAAAAACACCGGATCCATAACTAGTTCTTACCCTACCCGAACCGTGGGTATGTTTCAGACCCGATCGAAGAAAAAAGAACCAAACCAGAACCACTTGAACCGGTTCCTACTCTACCCGGTCAAAACCCGTACCTCAACCAACTGGAACCCAAAAAAAACCTTGCCAAACCCGGTAAAAACCCAAACGTTATTGGAACCGGTTCCTACCCTACAGGAATCGGTTGTTGACTTTGTTGACCCAAATCAGACCCGGTTCCGGTGCTAAATAAAAAAACACGTTTTGTGCACCTCTAAATTGCCTCCACTCCATTAGTGCAAAAATCCCCAAATCTTCCATTCGCTTGGAAACCTTAGCAACTGATAACGTGAGTTGGTAATCAAAATCAAGATGTCAGACAACGTGCCTTTCGAGATTCAAGAGGAAATCATCAAACGGCTTCCAGTAAAATCACTCATTCGATTCCGATCAGTCTCCAAATCATGGAAATCTCTCTTCGATAGCTCCAATTTCATCACTCATTACAGGTCCCAACACCAACATCTACTTGTGTGTAATCATCGATATGGTTCCGAGCCAAAATACGTTTCTATCGTTGATGATAATACTTTCCCTGAACAGAGAGCATCTGTGACTCTTCCTCCGTTGGTTAACATGCTTAACCCTTATAGGACAATAGGCACTTCTCATGGCTTGTTCTGTTTGTATAACGACGGAAAACTTGTTATTTGGAATCCTTCGATTAGAAAAGCTGTTGGTGTTGTTGTGCCTAATGTGGTAGATGCTAAGATGTTTAACACCGAGCTCGGGTTTGGCGTTTGTCGCGAGATGAGTGACCCGAAGGTTGTCAAGATTAGATATATTAGAAGTTTTGTGGATATGGAAAGCGTAACTAGCATCCCTTGGCAAGTTGAGGTTTTTACGTTAAGTACCGGGGAGTGGAGAAGTCTGAATAGCAATCTCCCTCGTAAATCGATTGTTTTTAAAAATAGACTATCTGCAGGTGGGGTTTGTGTAGATGGGGTTTTTTATGGGCTTGCTATTGATAGGAGTACCGTTGATGCTCAAACTCTAGCTTATAATATGATTATTTCATTTGATATGACAAGTGAAGAATTTGGAGAAGTAAACCTCCCGGATAGGTTTGTATACCACGGGTCTATGTGGGATTTGCACTTATATAATCTAAGGGAGTCTCTTGTTTTGGTTGAACATAGTGCCGATGTTGATAATCGAGTTTACAGTGTATGGATGATGGAGGATGGTGTACCAAAATCATTTACAAAGTCATACACTATTCACCTACCAGATGCAACGATAAATCGCGTAGTAGAATTTACGAGGAGTGGTGAACTTGTAATAGAAGTTACAAAACATGACGGGGAATCGTCATGGCGTGTTGTTTATGAGCCCATCTCAAAAGAGATCAGTAACCTTGACATATTACTTGGGATTGATGAAGGAGGTTTTTTTTATGCGCATTCTTACATGGAAACACTACTGCTGCTTGACCACCCATCATTTATGCTTTTTGACAAAGGTATACTCTATATTGGAAGTTTCAAAGAGGAGTGCCAAGAACTGAAGGCTTTTGAAGGTATAAAACAATAGCTTGAAAACACTTCTCATACTTTATACATGCAACATTAGATGATCTTCAAATTTCAAGATAATTTGTTTTTTATAAAATACATCACTGCATATTTGGTATGTTCATCAATCACCCCATGTTACCAAAAACTGAACTTTAGATATTCTAGTTCTATTACGTATTTTGACTAAACCGTATGCATTTTGTGTATAACTAGAATAAACATACTTGTCATTCTTAACTCGCAGGAAAATTCATCTATATTAATATGTTTTACCTTATACCTAAGCTTTCAGGTCATCTATATTTCATATTGGTAAATTTAAGCTTCTTATTTAAATGGCTAATGATAATTTCTTATATCATCATTGTGAATTTGGAATATTTCTTGCTTTTGAATCTTTCTTTTTTTTAATCACCAGTGAAGTTGGAATATTTCTTGCTTTTGAATCATTCTGTTTGGCTATGTTAGATAGGATATACAATCTAAAGAGTATGGTTGGTGAATTGGATGCATGAATGAATGGTGAATCAAAGATCATGGTTGGTGAATTGGAGTTCATATGAAGAACTTCAAGCTTAGTTGTTTGGAGAACTTAGAATTTTGAGACTTTATTTTGGGATAAATATGTCAAGTGTTTGCGAATAGTTATGTCAAGTACTTCGTATTTATTTGAGACTGAAAAAGTTGTGTTTTTTTCCTCAAATTCATATATGTTTGTTTGTTCATTTGTTTTCGTTTATGCTTGTTTTTGTTTGTTTGTATTCACTTATGTTCATGTGTGCTTGTTTATGTTTGTTTATAAAATTAACGAATGAATATGAACAAATTCCTTTCTTAAACAAGCGAACATGAACACAGGTAAAGACAAATAGTCCATGCACAAAGAGTAAAGACCATATGCCTAATATAAACATTGCCCCTCCTAGTTTTCCTTTATTTTTCGTCTTCTAACCTCTGCTTGAGCTCTTCTTTCGTATTTTCACATTCATAATATTTTCATCCTCGATGTCGAGCACCTTAGAAAATTTCTCATAGAGCATGAAATTCATAGATCCAACTGATCGAATCGTTTCCCATGGTCTAGATAATCGGAACACTAAAAGCGAAAAGCCTACATTTGGTATGACGACGTGGAGAAACCACAAAATATAATGAAATCACTAAAGTTGTATCCAAGAATGAGAAAATGACATTCACAAGTGTAAAATATAAGTGTGATAACAATGATGACATCCACTAGTTCTTCCTTGTTCATATGAGAACGGATAAGGGTGACGACTTGACGTTGTCCAAATGATGGTGACACTCATCGAAAGCATCACTTTCAATTAGTGGCGGACCCTTGATTAATCAAACTTTTAAAGGATGCGATAGGGTTTTTATACCAAGTAGGTACCCCCACCCCCTCTTACAAGCAATCAACATTTATTGTCAAATCAAAACAATAAAACATTCATGAAACTAAACTTAACAATAAAAAGATATTAAGGACACAATAAAAAGATATTAACGACAATAACAATTAGGTGATATATAAAGTTAATAAAAACCTAAATGTCTTCCTTGAAGCTAGTCTTTACAAGGAAGGTTGGTACTATTGTTATATTGGCGCCAACCCACGAAACTAAAACTTATAAAAAAAAACAAATTATTTTGCAAAAAAAAAAAAAAAAACAAATTTTATTCAGGTTTTATGGAGGCCAAATGCAAATACAAATATACAAGAACACAAAACTCACATTTATGAGATAACTTATTTGAAATTTTCCATAAACAAAAATCACAAAAGCCCAATGTTTTAGAACCTGGTTTTTATATGATTTGGCTTAGAAACGGTTTAATCAAGTGTATTGGATGGTCCAAACGGGTGTACCAGACAGTTTAAGCGGTTCGAAAGGACGGTTCAACCGGTATAAAAGACCGGTTTGAACCGGTTTTCAAAACATTGCAAAAGCCCATTAAATATCACAACTGATCCAAAGCGGTTCATCAAACTGACCCAACAACTTCTCCCCAACACTATTTAACCCCAAACACCCCAACTCCTTTTCACCAGGAAACCACGCCGGAGTTCCATTCTCATAACCGTTCCACGTCAGCCGCCGGAGGCCACTACCATCCAACCTCACCACATACAAATCACCGTACGGCTGAAACTGATTCGGCACCGACACCGGATCCGCCGTCACTCCACCAATATTCGCCGTAAACAATAACCACTCGCCGTCGCCACTAAAACACACATGATTAATCCTCTCCCTATCCACCTCCTCAGATCCTTCATCTCCGGCAACATAGATCCGCCGTACGTCACTTCCGTCGGAGCACATTACGTAGATGCTAAACGCATCAACATTCGTCGGATTATGCCGGTTAGAAGAAAACGCAATTAGCTTACCGTCCGGCGACCAGCACGGCATCGTATCGATCCAATCACCGTAGGTTACTTGCCGGATTCCGTGTTCGTTAAACTCTCCGTCAACAGCGTCTAATATGTAGAGGTTTTTGTGTCCTGACCGTCCAGATCTGAACACTAACCGTTTTCCGTCAGCTGAACATGACGGAAACGCATTGTTGCCGGTTTCTTCTCTTGTAAGTATCTTAATCTCAGCTTTTACATCTATTACATCATCTTCAAGTTGTTCTAGATCGAACGAAACCCTAGCGATTTGCACCGTAGCTTTAACAGAGTCGAATATCGGTCCGATTGATGTAAATATAACGTTCTTCTCCGTTGGACTCCATGAATTGTAGAATGTTGTTCGTCCTTTTAACAAACTCCACCGCTTTGAACCGTCGGATTTCACGATATCTAAACCGGCTTTTGAATCAAAATCAGGATTGAACGCGATTAGATCTCCGGTAGGTGAAAACGACGGAAATGCAACGTTTAGTCTCAACATTCGAAGCTCGTTAATCGGAGATGAAACTAGGTTTAAGTGTGGAACAATCGACTCACACTCACTGTCACTTGATTCAATTTCACCTCTAAATCGGTGATAACCTAGATAACCGCTGTTAGGAGAAACAAACGGATTATAGTGATGAAAGTTCTGGTTTAACAACTTCGTTACCGGATAAAATGTTTCTGATTCGAGATCGTAGATCTCAATATGGCGGTAGTTTTCGCTCTTCCTCCGTGTCGCGACGGCGATTTGACGGCGGTTATGCATAGCAGCCGGAGTAAAACAATGAACACCAGGAGGAGTCACGCGTCGAGGAGCGGTTACCGGAACGTCAAAACCTGACGGTAAATCTACAACAAAAATGCTCCACCAACCGTCGTCTGCTTGCCGGTGGAAGTAGATAGTACTCTCGCCAGAAAACGTAGGCCAGCCGCCTAGCGAACAAACGCTCCACCGCTTATTCGGATCAGTTCTCCGGAAAACAACAATATCCGTTTCCAGATGATGAAACTCACCGTTCCAACGCCGAGAACCGTACGATGCGACGGCGATTAGTTCACCGGATTGAGAAACTGACGGACTGTAATCAACACATCCATACGTCGTCAATCGAGTTACCTTACCGTCACCGGAACCGTTCAATTCAATAGTGTAAAGTGCAGACCAGCTTTTGAACGGTGAATCCGGCGGCTCGTGAGCTGATATGAAGAACAGACGGTTGTTTTTGATGATCGGACGGTCGTGAAACAGGCTCGCCGGAGCAGAAGGTAAGAGGTCCGAATCTAGGTAGATTTTAGGTGAACCGGTTCTCTCGGATACGTAGACGATGCTGCGGGGGTTATCGTCGGTTCCGACGAACTGAGCGTTGAAGTTGATGGAAACGCCGTCGGTGAGGCGGTGTTCGGTGGGAGGAGAGGAGGAGAAGTCGGTGAGAGTGGGAGGTAGTGGAGTGGAGAAGATGTCGAAGCCGTAGTGTGGGCGGCCGACGGTGGTGAAGACGATGGTGCCTTTAGGGTTTTCCATTTGTGGTGTAGATGATGGTGGATAATGGTTGAGAAGAGATTGGAGAAGATGAAGAAGATATGTACAGGATAAAGATAGTGTAGACAAGTGAGGAGTGTGTACTGCTGTTAGACCATGCGTAATGGTTAAACATTATAATGCCCCCTCCATGGGGCGTTTTGCGCCATGTGGCAGCCCAGTCAGCAAGGGGCATTATACCATAAAATGGTGTAGTGGGGCATTATTCAAATAATGCCCATGCAATCATTTCCTAATTATTTTTTTTAATTTAAAACATAAAAAAATACAATACTAAAATATTAAAAACAGAACTTAAAAATAAAGAAAATAAAAATACAGAAAATAAAAAACAGAAAGTAAAATAAAAATACAGAAAATAATAAAGTTTAAAAGTATAGGGGCCTAAGTGTCAATATCAAAGTTTTAAAAAAAAACCTTTCTTCTTCTTCATTCCCATTCTTCTTCCCTTCTGCAAACCCTGCAAACCCAGAAAATCCGGCCAAAAATCCGGCCAAAAATCCGGCCAAAAAATCCGGCCACAACCCCATCTCTCTCTCTAAACCCACATGTCCTCAATTGATTGGGCATTCAAACCATTGTTCAGCGTTTTTAAAACCACGCCACCACCATTTTTTTTCAAAAAAAACGCCCGGAAACGCCCCATGTAATGGGGGTTCCGGCGTTATCCGGCGTTTTTTTGCAAATTTTTTTTAAAAAAAACGCCCCGTTACGGGGGGTCTTAGTAGGAGAATTCAAATTGCACTTGTTTTCTTTCTATTATTAGGATTCGCGTATTACCACGGGATCAACTAATTTATAAAAAAAAAAACATAAAAATGTTGAACCATCCACACATGTAGTGGCGTGTTAACTGTCAAAGTTTGACCGAAACGTAAAAAGGATTAAGTAACTTGAGCGGTAAGAAAACCCACGTAAAAAGGAAATAAAAAGAACTAAAAAATCTTCAATGACGTGTTTGTCTAAGCTGATGACTTGTATATTATCTCATGCAATTCTGTTTTAAATGAAACTTACATCAAAACGTAGATTTAAATAGAACCAATAAAAAACAACACATGAAGGGAGGTATTAACTTGATGTTCCTAGCACACCTCACACATGGAAAGAGACAGAGAGTAAACAACACACATGGCAAAACAAAGTCGTGCATTGAAGGTGAGTACAAATAGCATAGCTACTTATACAAAGTTGAATAGTAAAATCAAAACTCATAACTAAGTTACTAATTAATATAGAGGAATACCATATAAGCACACAACCTTGCATTTATAACAATTGGAACTTAAGTTATTTTACACTAAATTTCACAAAACGAATGTAGTAATCCAAAACAACTAAACAGACAAAACCCTTAGTTAAAATGTTGAATAACCAAATCTCAAAAGAAAATTAGAAACTACGAAAGACTCAAGTTAACAAACAAAAACTCCACAGACTAAAAAGAGATGAGTCCAGATCAAGTAAACATCGAAGCTAGTAATTATATTATAGTTTATAAGATATATGAACACATAAACTCTCTAAGAAAATAATGTTGATAAACAAATATAAAGTAAATATGTGGAAAATATCAAATTTATACCCAAAAATTTATATACGAAAACTTCATACTCTCCACTAATAAGTGAAAAGTTCGGGGGTCGGACACCCCCTCCCGCCTCCACAAAGCTACACCCTTGCTTGTAACCTATAAATAAAAAATAGGACAAGTTTGTAGTTTTCAAGACACGAAATTTTACATATTTGATAACCAGTGTCGGCTTAACCATTTAAAAGCTAAAAGCGACGTAAAACTCTGGTCTTTTTTCAAATATCAAATTTATAAACCCATTTTATACCTCGATTTCGAATTAACAAGAACATAACTATAGAGAAACTAAATAAATTTAGAACCTAATCATTTTAACAAATAGGATACTTAATTAAGTCTCGCCAAATTAGTACTTTGTCATTGCTCTTAACATCCTGCATTTTACATAAATACAAAAAGATATGTTAAAAATGAATAACAAATAAAAATATCATATCATATAAAAGCAAAAACCAATTTCGTATTCTCATGGTAATAGAAATTAAAATTTAAAAATAATTTTTTTAATAATAATAATAATAATTTAAACATGTGCTTGGAGATCACGTTGTAGAGAAGTTCAATTCTCATTTGGTGCAAAAAGGAGTGAGGCACTAGTGGGCAGTGATAGGAGACCTAGGGTAACCTGGGTTCACTTAAGCCAAACGGGTTTTGCCGGTAATTTTACTGTCGTGCCTACGGGCGGGTAGGTTACCGGATTTTCCCCAAAATTGGTGGTGGATGACTCGGGTTACTCTCGGAGTACTCCGTTTGTACAGTGGGTGCCCCGAGAGTGTTCGGGATTAATTTATTGGCCGTTAAAAAAAACATCAGCAATGCATTGATGTATTTAACATCTTTTGTTATCTTTACTAATACATCCGCATCAATCATTTTAAAATGTAGAAAGTAGCGAGAAGCATTTGGTTTCGGGTATCAGTTGAATCGCTATCGTATCGTACTAATCATTTTCGGTATCGGCACCTATTTTTTTCGTTTTTCAGGACCGGTACGGTACCAATATTTTAGTTGATTTACCGGTAAATACTAGTGACCTACCATACCGATTATTTTCGATACTGATACTCATTATTGTTGTTTTTCGGATCTAGTACCAGTTGAGTACCAAGCTCATCCCTTACAAAAATTACATCTACAACTTTTAAGGATGCAATCTAATACGATGCATGTTTTTTATAAGAGAAAATCGTAAATCTAGCTATCTTTTATACTAATATATACAACATGGAAATACGTTAAACAAAATAGTCATGGAAATTGAGAGAAAAACATATTGATTTACTTGTTTTTCATGATTTGTTTCCACTCGAGTACATAGAACTTGAGCTCGACTTGTTTGCGCTCTATTTCTAAACTTGGATTCGGCTCGTGAGTGGTTTTTCAGTCTCAAACTCAAATCGGACTCGGCTCGTTTATTATTTATTAATTAATAACATGCTTGTTTAGGCTTGTGAGCCAACTCAAGCTCGATAACTAAACCCAGGCTCATTTAAGCTCGACTTGATTTGAGCTTTTTTCCAAGCTGGTCTCAAGCACCTTTGTTATTGTATTTTCTTTGGTTTTTAAATATTTTGTGAAATTATACATCTTTTCACAAAGAGATAAAGGATCTCAAAATAGTAAAGGGTTGACCGTGAAATGCGAGGGGAGATGGATGGATGTTGAATATTTCATGAAAACTAAAGAATAGGATTGTCAAACCTATTTTTAGAAAGAAAAATATTTATATATGAATTCAAACATATTTCACTTAGATTTTCATTCTCAAATCCATATATAAATACATAATAGAGGATAGGAGATAGAGATAGAGCAGTGGTTAACATAGCCTCAATCTCGATCTCCGTCTCTACGTGTTTGCTTGTTCTTGGAAAAACAATAACCAAGAACAAGCAAACATTATCTTATTTTAGTCCATTCATAGCGTTTTGTATATAATGGCTAATGAACTAATTGCGTCCGTGTTGTCGTTAGGCTTGTCGATTGCTTTTATCCTTATTATCGTTGCTTTCGTCGCTCAAGATGGAGAATTGGAAGATATTCATTTGATGAACACTAAGGCACTTAAAACCATGTGCAAACCGACCGAGTACAAAGAGGCGTGTTATGATGGGTTAGCCGAGGTGGCTAAGAACACTTCGGCTACCAAAAAGGACTACCTTTTTGCTACATTTCATAAAACCATTTCGGAACTCCAAAAGACCATTGGAAAGTCTTCCTCTATGCGGAAGGATTTAAATGGTCGAACCGACGGCTATGCAAAGCACGCGCGCGAAGACCTCAAAAACTGCGAGAAATATTTGGGATTCGGGATAGAGGACCTCCAACATGTTCTTAAAGTTGCACACAAGACAAAAACCAAGACTCTACCAAAACAAGTTGATCAAATCCTTGTTTGGCTAACCGCGGTTCGCGCATACCAAACAACATGTGTCGACGAGATCAAAGACGAAAAACTTAAAAAAGACATGACAAAGAGGCTAGAAAAAGCCAACAAACATACATACAATTCCCAAAAGATCATTTATAATGTGGCTAAGATCCTTAAGGGTTTTGGTATGGATGTGTGTGATGACAAAGCCTCGTCAGCCGGTCACCGTAGGCTGCTCGATGAGGGTCAAGTCATCGAGCAACACGGATTCCCATCGTGGGTCCCGGTTGGTGACCGTAGGCTTCTTGGAGGCGACGAAGATGAAGATGAAGATGAAGATGAAGACGAAGATAAAAAAAGTCATGAACCCGAACCCAAACTCACCGGTCAAGAGTATTTCAAATCGCTTGAACCACCACCGCTTGAAATAACGGTCAAGCCCAATGTGATTGTGGCCCAAGATGGAAGTGGTCAATTCAAAACCATCAAAGAGGCATTAGCTGCCTATCCACTAGATCTCAAAGGAAGGTTCATTATTTACATCAAAAGTGGTGTGTATGATGAGGGTCAAATCATTGTCAATAGGCAACAACACAATGTTTATATGTATGGTGATGGTTGTGACAAAACAATTATTACCGGACAATTGAACCATGGGTTGACACATATTGCACCCTCCAACACCGCAACATTTGTTGCCGAAGGTGAACGGTTCATGGCCCGAAAGGTCGGGTTCAGCAACACAATCGGGCCACAGGGGCAACAAGCGGTCGCATTTCGATCTCTTTCACCGCACACGATCATGGTCGATTGTACCTTCGAAGGGTATCAAGGCACGCTATACTACCACACCCATGATCAGTTTTATAAAAACTGCGTCGTATTAGGAACCGTCGACTTCATATTCGGAAGCGGTCGGGCTTTCTTTCAAGATACAAAGATTTTTATCCGAAAACCCGAAAACGGTCAAACCAACACGATCGCGGCCGATGGAATGATGAAGTGTGAGGAGGCAGCAGGTGTAGTGTTTCAAAACAGCCAAATTATGGCGGCCCCCGAGGCGAATGGGGTCACGAAAAGCTATCTCGGACGTCCGTGGAAGCCGAAGGCGAAAGTGGTGGTGATGAAGTCGGAGATCGGTGACGTGATACAACCCGAAGGATGGACCAAATGGGATTCGCCCGAGGGGAAGGATAACTATGAGACGTGTACGTTTAGGGAGTATGCCAACAAGGGACCCGGGTCAAACACGGATCACAGGGTTGACTGGTCGGGTTTTGAGGTTATCAAGGACGAGGGAAACGCCACAATATATTGTGCCGAAAAGTTCTTAGATGCAGGATCTTGGTTACCTAAGGCTGGTGTTCCTGTTAATCTTAAGGTTTAAGTGTTTATTCAATGCTATTAATTGTTTCAATTGATTGATGTAATATATGAGTACATATATGATTGTCCCTTCAAATCATTAAAAAAACATCACATGAGTGTGTAACAATATTGTAATATTTGTAAATTGGAATATAAATTAAATATAGAGGGTTGTTATGCAACTAATTTTGAATATCTGATAATTGTAAACATTTGTATATATTGTTTTAGCTGTGATAATGTAATCGTATATAAGACTCTTTTTTCTCCCTCTCCCGTAGTCCACTAAAATTAGTTTTGTATTAAACGCTTATATGTATTTGTATTTAAACGGATCCACACTCGTGCACTATTAGATTATGTTACTTTAGTATAAAGATGTTTTCGATGGGCGTCTAGTACGAGTAGGGGATGTTGTTTGTATAATTCTAAGATCGGAGGCGATGAAGATTGATCCCACTTGAATCTTTAAGTTTTGATCAACACACAAATTTGAAATTGAAAAATGAACTTGTAGAGTTTTAAACTTTTAGTATACACTAAACAGGCATGCATACATACATTACTTTCAGATGACACATACACAAGTGGAGTTTTACTTTCCCGTTTGACAGGAAGTTTGTTTGTGTTTGTTTGTGTATTAAACAAACGAACATGAACAGAGATCGCGTTCGTTCATTTATGTTTGTGATTGTTCGGTAACGTGTTCATTTATGTTCGATTGTGTTAGATAGTTAATTAGTGTATTAGTTTTTATATTTTATATAAATACTTCAAAATTCCGACAAATAAAATTTTGTGTTCGTTTATTTCCATTTGTGTTCATCAAGGTTCGTTTTCGTTCATTGCCTAAAATGAACAAACGAACACAAACACGTTCATTTCCATAACAAACGAACACAATAAAATATTATTCGTTAAGTATTCATGAACAGTTCGTAAACACATATATTTTTCTTAACAAACGAACAAGAACAATCGTTCGGTTCGTTTAAAGCCATATACAAAGGTATTTATAACTTATAAGGAGTGAAGGGTTGTGTCCCTTCAAATCATCGGTTATATTGGTTACAATATAACCGCCAATACTTATGCTAAAATAATGATACAAATGCTACAAAACACTTAGCTTATAAACTAAATAATGATTATGATGCCAAGGTTAAATGCCAACAGTTTGTTGATAGATTCATGACTAGTATACAAGAACAAGATTTGTAAACTAAATTTTAGGACATATATATTACTCTAATATTATATAGGATAGTATCAAGTATCAACATTGCAACTACAAACGACTTGTTAATGTAAACTAGAATTCATCACAAAGATTGCAACCCCAAACGACTTGTTAATGTAAACTAGAAGTCATCACATAAGTGTGTCTAACAGCATAAGTTTGCGTGAGCGGAGAGATGCGATACAAAGTGAGTTGTCGCGTTAATCTTACTAATTGTGTAGTTAGGGTTATATTTACGTATAATCTCGACTTATATATGTTCTATGATTATTATTTTTTCTGGTTTTTATCTCAATTGTTTTATATTGTACAACATAATACTACAATAACAAGAAAATCATATCATAAAACCCTCATGTGAATCAAAATCAACAAAAAAAATCATGTAAAACCATCATGTGTATCATGATTAACAAAATATATCTATTTAGACCATAAAACAATATAAATAAAATCGTATATAATATAACTTTTTCTCACTTCTTACAAATATTCTAGTAAACCACCTAACCTCATGACTAGTAGTTTTACTTGAAGAATATTCTATATTGAAAGAGAACTTTTTAAACATTTAAGTTTCCTTTAGCTTCATTTCATTATTAGTTACTTAAGTTGAAGTTGGTATGTATATATAGCATATCACATATCTTTGTAAACAAACTAAAAGTCTACAATGACTTATTTTCATATCTCCATACCTTTTTTGGCATCTTGTTTATGTTTTTGTATTTTTTATACCCAAGCTAGACTTGAGCACCATCACCATCATCAACATCATGATCATCACAATCATCATGATCATGAAAATAAACACAAGCATCATTCTCCTTCACCTTCTAATGCACCCTACACATGTGATGTTGATGGTGATGGGATATTTGATGTTAGAAAGTTTGGTGCTATAGGAGATGGTTTAGAAGATGATACCAATGCCTTCAAGGAAGCATGGAAATGTGCATGTCAAAGTCAAAGTCAAAGTCCATTCTATTTACCTATGCTCTTGGTTCCTCATGGTTATTATTTCATCATACAATCCACCATATTCAAAGGTCCATGTAAATCTCCAATAATATTTCAGGTACCTATATTTTTATCCACCTTATATGCATGACATTATGTGCTATAATAACATATTTTTTGGAAAATCACCAAAATATACATTGATCAAGTGAATTTACCAAAATAAACATTGAAAACATCTAGGTTTATGAAACTCATGAATTCTCTTTAATTTGGTGTATTTTTTTTCAATATTATCATATGAAAAGGTTATGCTCGTTTAAAATTGTGGTGGAAAAGAAAAAAACGAAAGGTTAGACTTAGACTCTTCCCCGACTTGGAGACTATGTAGCATTTTTAGAAATTTTTGGCGTCTTCCTTCAAAAATTGGCTAAGTGTCATCACGTTATTGGTTGTGAGTGTGGGTCCCAGGAATTGTTAAATTAGACATGAGTTCCCTAAACACAAACGATCATCTGTGATGGCCAAAATCGTCGCAGATGACCATGTAGTGGTTTTGGGCCGTCAAAGGACATTGTCACCAACTGCTTTTGCATCAGTCTTCGCTACAGATAAATTCGAATCCTTTTTATATGTTTCTAAAAATACATTGACGAGTTTTCCTACGCATAGTTTTAACCTTTTTATTCAATAATTGCCACAACTTTTGCAAAGGATTAGTTTTTTATCTTTTATATATATTTCTTAAAAATTGAAGGTTGATGGAACATTGATGCCACCAGATGGACCAGAGTCATGGCCCAAAAACAAGAGACACAAATGGTTGGTGTTTTATAGGATTAACCAAATGATCATTAAAGGTAGAGGTCTCATAGATGGAAGGGGACAACAATGGTGGGATCTTCCTTGCAAACCTCACAAGGTACATTCTACATTAATTTTCTAGTATATTGTTAGACTTTATTCAAATTTTAATAGCAATTTTAATATTATGATTTAGGACAAACTATCTAAAGTAAGACAAATTCAATTTTGGTAATCTAAAATATAACCCAAAATATATATACAGTTAATTTGACTAGTTACATTCCTAACTTTCACTTTTATCATCAAAAGCATTTCCGTTAGGTTCTGAGTTCGATTCCCACAAGAGGGTTTTTCCCAGATTTATAGAGTTTATCGTTAATATAACTAATGCACATGTGACTACTACAACCATACAGGGACCAAATGGCTCGACTTTACCGGGACCGTGTGATAGCCCAAGTGTAAGTGACTCCATTAATACTTATACGTTACGGAAAAAATTGTTTTGTTGTTCTCACTTGTAAATACATCATGCAATAATGAGTACAAGTTTAATCATTACAAATGTTAGGCCATAAGATTTGTAATGTGCGCGAATTTGAAATTACAAGAACTTAAGATCAAAGATAGCCCACATTTCAACGTGAGGTTCGATAGGTGTGTAAGTGTTCGTATCGATTCAATTTTCATATCCGCACCAGCCTCTAGCCCAAACACTGACGGGATTCACATCGAGAACACCAACGATGTTCAGATTCACAACTCGATCATTTCCAACGGTACATAATTTGTCACCGTTACACTTGTCCTATTTGCATAATTTGATTTAGTGAATTTGATGACGTGGCAGGTGATGATTGCGTGTCAATTGGATCAGGTTGTTATGATGTTGATATAAAGAACATCACTTGTGTACATGGTCATGGGATTAGGTAACATCAATATGTATATCAATAATATCATACACCACAACAAAAGTTTGCTTTTAGTGATGCTTTACAAAATCAGTCAACAACACTCATGTTATATCTATAGTTTTAGAAATAAAATGTAGTTTGACTCATATTTTGTAATAAGAAAATGTTAGTCACAAAAGGATTCAAACCTATTCCATCATTCATTTTGGTATTTCTAATGACACTTTATAAAACATCGGAAAATTGGATTTAAATAATTCAATTTGGCTGTTTTGGGCCAATAATAATAATAATCTCAACTGAGTTTACTCTCGCTAGTAGTCCCAACTTTTTTCATTTTGTTTGTATAATGGTCCGTCGTTAAAAATAACGTAACGGAGTTAAGTTTTTTTTCCGAGTTCCAAACCGATGTTTTAGGGTTTTTGACCAGAACAAGGATATGAGTCGATTGATATAAAACTTACCTCAAACGGTGCTCCAAATAGCTTGATTTTTGTTTACTGGAAGTTTAAACACCCGAAGTGAAGAACCGTTTTCGTCGTTTGGAGCACTGTTTCGAAGTAAATTTTACATCGGTCAACTCGTATCCTCATTCTGATCAGAAGCTCTAAAACATCAGTTTGTAATTCGGAAAAAAAACCTTAACTCCGTTATGTTTTTTTGAACAGCGATCCATTATACAAACAAAATGAAAAAGGTTGGACCACTGTCTGAATAAACTCAGTTGAGATTATTGTTATTAGCCAAAAATAGCCGGATTTGATTATTTAAATCCAATTTACCTAAAACATTTGATAAAAGTTTTATCTTATAATGACACTCTTTAAAAAGTTGGAATTATCAACAACTACAAAACACAAAGTCGGCGTGTCAGCGGGAATAGCCCTGCCCCTTTATTGGGCTAAATGGGCGGCAAAAGAATAGTGCCAGGCAGCTGCCTGGTACTCCCCTATTGGTCTAACAAATTTACGATTTTTCCCGCTTTAAAATAACGTAACGGAGTTAAGTTTTTTTTCCGAGTTCCAAACCGATGTTTTAGGGTTTTTGACCAGAACAAGGATATGAGTCGATTGATATAAAACTTACCTCAAACGGTGCTCCAAATAGCTTGATTTTTGTTTACTGGAAGTTTAAACACCCGAAGTGAAGAACCGTTTTCGTCGTTTGGAGCACTGTTTCGAAGTAAATTTTACATCGGTCAACTCGTATCCTCATTCTGATCAGAAGCTCTAAAACATCAGTTTGTAATTCGGAAAAAAAACCTTAACTCCGTTATGTTTTTTTGAACAGCGATCCATTATACAAACAAAATGAAAAAGGTTGGACCACTGTCTGAATAAACTCAGTTGAGATTATTGTTATTAGCCAAAAATAGCCGGATTTGATTATTTAAATCCAATTTACCTAAAACATTTGATAAAAGTTTTATCTTATAATGACACTCTTTAAAAAGTTGGAATTATCAACAACTACAAAACACAAAGTCGGCGTGTCAGCGGGAATAGCCCTGCCCCTTTATTGGGCTAAATGGGCGGCAAAAGAATAGTGCCAGGCAGCTGCCTGGTACTCCCCTATTGGTCTAACAAATTTACGATTTTTCCCGCTTTAAAATTACGATTTTGCCACCAGTGCAAAATTATGTTTTTGCCCCCACTTAAAAAAAAATTTACGCTTTCGCTCCCAGCTAAATATTTCAATTTTGCCCCCGGTTAAAAATTACGATTTTGCCTCGTTTCAATTTACAGTTTTGCCATTAGTTTTTTCCCTTAAAATTACGATTTTCCCATCAGTTCAAAATTATGTTTTTACCCCCCACTTAAAAACAAATTTACGTTTTTGCTCCCAACTAAAATTTCCAATTTTGCCCTCAGTTCAAAATTACGATTTTGCCCCGTATAAATTTATAATTTTGCCGTTAGTTTTTTTTTTCTCACAGCCAAGTTACGATTTTGCCCTCAACTTAAATTTACATTTTGCCCATTATTTTTGTTTGTTTTCCTGGTGAAATTACAATTTTGCTCCCAGTGTAAAATTACAGTTGTGCCGGCAGCTTCCTGGCACTCCCCGTTGGTCCATTTAATTTACGATTTATCCCCGAATTAAAATTATGATTTCGCCCTCAGTTAAAAATTACGTTTTCCCCATCGTTTTAGTTTTTTTAGCAAAACTATAAAGGTTTTTTGTTTTAATTGGTTTACTCGATTTAATTTTTTTTCATGTCAAGGAGCCGCCTAACACTGACTCATTAGTCCTGAAAAATTACAGTTTTGTCCCAAGCCCAAAATTACGGTCTTATCATCGTTTTTGTTTTTTTTTCCTAGCAAAATTATAGTAGTCTTTTTTTAATTGATTGAGAATTATTCGGCCATCGCCCCGCAATGTGGGCGGGGCATCAACTAGTTCTCAATATTATAGAACTAATGTAATTTCCTACTTGCAATTTTAAGCCAGTTTTTAGGGTGAGTTTAAATTTGGGTCTCGAGAAATGGCAATGCATACCCAATATCCCAAGCGCGATGGGTAATGAGCAACATACAAGTACTTAACGGATATAAAACACAATTTTATAATTGGGTATGCGACTGATAGATAGACCAGACACCTAGAAAATTATAGTTAACGCTTTTTTTTGAACGGCAACTCACTACTATAAGTTAGAGCCTTAACCAGTGGACCACTTTATAAATAACTAAGTAGTCCACTGGTTAAGGCTCTAACTTATAGTTAACGCTTTTGTCATACATTTGTTACATCATTTTGCTATGTATGATTCAGCATAGGAAGTTTAGGCAATCAGAATTCATGGGCATGGGTTTCGAACATCACGGTAAGGGACTCAACAATAACACGAACAAAAAACGGAGTTAGGATCAAGACATGGCAAGGTGGATACGGCGCTGTTAATCATGTGAAATACGAAAACATTTTAATGGAAAACGTGAGGAATCCAATCATTATCGACCAGTTCTATTGCCCAAGAAAACGATGCTTAAACCAGACATCAGCAGTGGTTGTGTCAAACATCGAGTACAAGAACATAAAAGGGACATACAACGTTAGAAGCTCACCCGTGCATTTTGCTTGTAGCGACTCGGTTCCTTGTAGATACATAAGTTTATCCGAAGTGGAGTTGTTTCCTGTTGAAGGGCACGCGATGTTGGATGCATTTTGTTGGAATGTGTATGGGGAGATAGAGACGATGACCATCCCGCCAGTCTATTGTCTTTTAGACGGACGAAACGATTAGAGATAGATACACATTGTATTAAGTATAGTTGTTTAGTTAGTTAATATATAGTAAGGATGGCAAAAAAAAACCCGAACCCGACGAGTTTACCCAAAACCTGATGGGTATGGGTATGGGTATGGGTCTGGGTCTGGGTATAAATTTTTATTTTTTTCGGGTTTGTGTACGGGTATAGGATATAGTAATACCCGACCCGATTACCCGATATATATATATACCCAATTACCCGCAAATTTTACCCAAACCAATATATATTGTATCAAGTATAGTTGATACTTTGAGTTTTGTTGGTTGTTCACTTGTTCTTATGTGTTTGTATATCTATGGGAGTTAATAATCCCCCATGGTAAAATCTTATTCTCACATGGTGTATACATACGGCTCGTATAGGATAAAGTCAATTGACAAACACAGCCTTTGTCAGTTGACTTTATTCTATACGGGTCGTATGAACAAAATTTTGGTCGTATACAATGTATATGATATGTTTATACGGGTCGTATAATGTTATACGGCCTGTATACATCGGGTTCCACCAATTTCTCTTACCCATATACATTTGGCCGTATAACATTATATTGTTCGTATACAATTGTATACAGCTCGTATAAGGTTATACTACCCGTATACATGTAAAACAGCTTGTTATCTCTCTGTACATATCTATGTGTTTGCTACTGTTGGGGTTGATATTTTTCTTAAGTTGTCAAACTTTGTAAAGGTTAAGTTTATTTTTATGTTATTTAGTTAGTTGTCAGCATCTCAAACGGTTAGTTTTTTTTGTTTCTTTTTTCTTTTGGATGATACATGCTCATGGCAAATAGAGTTAGCGTTTACTTTTTATCAAATTTGAATTTTATAACGTTTAAACGATCTTTACATCGAGATAGTTGGTAAACGGGCAACAAGCTGCGCCGCTACCCCTTTTTGGATAGCAAAACCAAGTCTTTTAAAATCTACGTACATAGATCTCAGGGTAATAACACTTCACAAACCCGGTCTTTTATGTTGGGGATACGTCGAAGAACCTTGCTTCCATCCCGGCATGCAGATTGTCTGTTGTCGTTTCTTCATCTTCTCCCTCTCCTCCGCCTTTTTTCTCATCTCTGCTTCCGCCTCTTCTTTTATCAACCTCTCGATTTCCTCTTCCATGACCGACTTCTCGTCTTTTCGCTTCTTTGTTTGTTCCAACATCGATGTATCCGAATCCTTAACCGAGAAAAACATCGGCCCCAGTTCAGCTAACCACCGTGGGTCGACACAAGTCACACATTGCATGTATTCTTTCGTCGTCAGTATAAGCTCATGGTACACCACATAATCCGGCATGTCCCCCGACCCGTAAAGAGCCGAGCTCGGGTGCAGATGGCACGGCATTCCGTTCCGACAGTTCACATATTCCCCCACACCTTTCATTCTTGCAGCGTTATGAAAATAAGTCGAACAGATTGCTTTCCGTACAATATCCCAATTTGGCCCGCATGAGGACAGCCCAATCTTTAGCGTTTTTAATATGTCTAACAGTTGCGATCGAACCTCCCGGGCTTTTTGAAGCGCCTTTAATTGTAGATAGTGATCGTTACACCAGTCTCCGCGGTATTCGTTAGCTTTCCACTGTTGGTATACGTTCAGTAACGTTAAATGGTCGGATTCCGACACGAAGAACTTCTCTCTAGCGTCATCACTTTCCTTTGCTCGGTCTTTGGGTCGGAAAAATACGGACGGGACCGAAAGCATCGAGATGATTGTAACAACTTCGTTTAGACATTTAAACCGTTCTCCTATTAGAAGCATTTTGGCTAATGGTGGATCGAGTGGGAACTCGACCATCTTCCACCCGACATTCGTTAAACTACCTGTGTTGCTCAATGCACCCAAAACCCACAGCTGGTACATCGAGTTAACAATATTATCTTGCGGCGGTGGGTCCATGAAGTCGAAATCCAGTAAGTTTTCGACGTTAAGCGACTTAAGTAACAACACGACGTTTCCAAGATTAGTCCGTTGAATTTCGGGGACTGGTTGCGCAAGCATTTCGTCTAGGTACGCGTTTTCTGTATAAAGACGGTAGCAAGTCCCGGGCCCAGTCCGCCCAGCCCGCCCGGCCCGTTGGTCAGCAGCAGCCCGGCTGACAGGAAACACCTGGAGAGCATCCATACCCATACGAGGATTATACACCTTCATTTTACCGTACCCCGTGTCGATAACGTAATAAATCCCATCCACGGTTAACGACGTCTCCGCGATGTTTGTCGCCACGATGCATTTGCGGGCCCCGTCTTCGGGTTTTTCAAAGATTTTTGCTTGTAAGTCGGCTGGGAGTTGCGAGTACATAGGGAGGATTAAAAGGTTGCGCGCTTTTCCGCTTGTGGTTGAAACGAGATGTTGCATACGCTCTGATAGTGCGTAACATGTGGCTTCGATTTCGTCTTGACCCGTCATGAATATTAGTATGTCGCCAGGCGGGCGGGTGATGTGGATCGTCATTGCTTGTTTTACAGCGGCTTCGACATAATCTTCGCAGGGGCTTTTACTGTACAGAATTTGAACCGGAAATGTTCTCCCGGGGATACGGAAGATTGGAACACTGCAAAGAGTAATTTAGTTATTTAGTAAAAACAAGAGTAAATTACGTTTTTGGCCCCTGTGGTTATATCACTTTTACTATATTAGCCCAAAATAAGAATTTTTAACATATCTGCCCCCATGGTCTCTATAACTAACTATTTTAGCCCCTAAGTCTAGAGATCATGGGGGCCAAAATGGCTAGTTATAGAGACCATGGGGGCCAAAATGGTTAGACTTAGGGGCCAAAATGGCTAGTTATAGAGACCATGGGGGCCAAAATGGTTAGACTTAGGGGCCAAAATGGTTAGTTATAGAGACCATGGGGGCATATATGTTAAAAATTCTTATTTTGGGCTAATATAGTAAAAGTGATATAACCACAGGGGCCAAAAATGTAATTTACTCGTAAAAACAATATCATAAGTGATACTGAAGTCATATTGACACATGATAGTATCAGAGGTGGCAAATTCGACCCATTTACTTATAAAATGGGTCAATAAAGACTCTCTTATATCTTAACAAGTCAAACAGATCACAATTAAAAATAGAAGATAGTAAAACACCATTTGCTTACTTGAGTTTTGGCTAATTCTGCAACTTTCGTCCAAAGGTTTGTTTTTTTGCATCTGAATCCAAAAGGTTTGAAATCTTGCTATTTTCATCCAAGGCGTTACCTCCATCCATTTTCTCCGTTAAATGAGGGGCATTTCCGTCTTTTTAGACATTTTTATTAAAATAGAAAAACTATAAGAAATAAAGATGCACCTCTGTTGACTTTCTCCCGACCCAAACCCTTTAATCATTACAAAGAATGTCTAAAAGACGAATATACCCTTGACTTAACGTTTAAAAATGGATGGAGTTAACAAGTTGGATGAAAATGGCAAGATTTCAAAGCTTTTGGATCCAGAAGCGGAAAAAGTCGCAAAATTAGCCAAACCTCAGGGACGAAAATGACATTTTACTCAAAAAAAAGATAAAAAGGAGAGAGTCCAATGACCAGTCAACCCAATAAGGCAATAATTAGAATAAAAAAGAACTATTTGAATAAAACTGTTCCAGGTCGACTCGACTCAACCTGACCCATTTACCCAACCCAAACCGACCCGTTACATATTTGCCACTTGTACGTGATATATGTTTTCTCTTAACTATAGATACATGGGCACACTGAAATTACCTCCCAAAGAAGTTGGAAAATTTCTGTGCATCGAGGGTGGCAGAAGTAACGATAAGCTTGAAGTCTCGACGTCTTGCAACTACTTTTTTAAGGATCCCGAATAAGACATCAGTGTTTAATGATCTTTCATGGGCTTCGTCCATCACTACAACACTGCAATATTACATGAAAATTTAGACAAGTTAAATAAATAATTATATATTTATATAGGGTAAACTGCCATTTTGGTCCCTGAGGTTTGGTTACTTTTGCCACTTTAGTCCAAAACTCAAACCTTTTGCATCTGGGTCCCTGTGGTTTCAGTTTTATTGCCATTTTGGTCCAAAAATGAAATCAACTCATACTTGTCTTATAAAATCCTGCAATTTTGTCATTTTCCTCAGGGGCAAATCAGGTCATATTTGTCTTATAAAATATGGTATTTATTTATAAAAAAAAATGATCATTTTGCCCCTGCAGAAAATGACAAAATAACAGGATTTTATAAGACAAATATGACCTGATTTTATTTTTGGACCAAAATGGCAATAAAACTGAAACCACAGGGACCCAGATGCAAAAAGTTTGAGTTTTGGACTAAAGTGGCAAAATTGACCAAACCACAGGGACCAAAATGGCAGTTTACTCATTTATATATTACGCACACCATCAGGTCTGGTATTAGATAATACTTACCGGTATTTGTCAAGATCAGCATCTTTCAATGTTTCACGCAGAAGCACACCGTCAGTCATGTACTGCAAATGAAAGAACATACACATTTGAATCAATCTATCAATACTTCCTAATAAAAAAGTGATCTACCACAAGGATTAATTAAAGTAAATTACCTTTATAACAGTCTTGGGCCCAGTCACGTCTTCAAAACGAATAGCGTAACCAACCAGATCTCCAAGTTCGGTTTCCATTTCTTCGCTGACTCTTTTCGCAACACTCATTGCCGCCACACGTCTTGGTTGAGTACAACCAACTATTCCATTATTTGTATATCCCTCTTCATGCAAATACTGCAAAAATAAGTTGTAAACATGTTAAACAACCAAATAATATTCAGACTCGACATCGTAGATTAAACAACACTGTGGTCTACTAAAAGTTACCTGCGTTAATTGTGTTGTTTTTCCGGAACCAGTTTCGCCTACAACCACCACCACCTGATTCTCCCTCACCACCTATTTTACAAAATAATAGAAAAAAGGAAATAAAAGGTCAGATAAATAAAACCGTTGTTATTGACTACAGGTTTGATTAAACAAAATTCAATTTCATACCTGCAGCAATTCATCCCGAACAGAAAATATAGGAAGATATTGGCGTTGTTGTGCAAGTGAATTCGACTTTGCAAAGTCGCTTACTGCTTCGCCTTTTTTAAGATGTTGAGCAAACTTTGCATCTTCCTTAAAATCAACCTCGCCATCTTCACCAACTACAGCGGTATCAGCATCAATCTAGTATGTCATTAAAACAAAATATTTAAAAGTTAATAGAATCATCATCATCATCATACTTAGGGCTGTAAACGAACCAAACGTTCGGCGAACAGTTTGTGAACTGTTCGGTAGGAAGTTTGTTTATGTTCGTTTGTTTATTAAACAAACGAACACGAACAAGAAATTTCGTTCATTTATTTAAATGAACAGACATGAACAAAGGTCGTGTTCGTTCATTTATGTTCATGAACGTTCGATAACGTGTTCGATAGTTCATTAGTGTTTCGTTTTTATATTTTATTAAAATATTACAAGATCCCGACAAATAAAATATTTAATAAGTGTTAGTGTATTATATGATCCATTCATGAAAGCGTGTTTGTGTTTGTTTGTTTCCATTTGTATTCATCAATCTTCGTTTTCGTTCGTTGCCAAACATTAACAAACAAACACGAACAAGTTTATTCCCTTAACAAACGAACACGAACATAAAATCTCGTTCGATAAGTGTTCATGAACTGTTCGTGAACACATATATTCTTTAACTAACGAACACGAACAAGGTCTCGTTTGTGTTCGTTCTGTTCGTTTGCAGCCCTAAATTCATACTCAGTAAATCCCACCAAAAATACCCTTACGATCTTTCAAAAGACAAAGAACCTATAAAAATATGTCCGGTCAATACAAGGATATTATCGTCTTTAGACAAGTGGAATCAGATATATATTTGGTGGACTAAAAATTATTTTCAACATATGGGTGGACTTGATGAAGAAAACGTGTATTAAGTATTGACACGTTGGCTCCTTGGCGCCGGAGGCGGTTCGGTTCTTGTCTAGAGTTCAGCATGTGGTCCACAACAACTTTTCGACCCCTCAGGGGCGAGGCTTTGTTTTTAGTAGATTAGGGTTTTCTATTCAGAAAGGGATGGTGGCGCTGTTTGTTGCTCGTCTACCTGCTATCCTTATGTAATTTGCCCAAATTATTGGAATGAAATATATTTTAATCTTAAAAAAAAAAAAAAGAGTGAATTTCAAGTTTTGTCCTTTATCTTTAGGCCACTTTGCAAGTTTTGTCCTTTATGTTTAAATTTGACGAGTTTTGTCCTTTATGTTTAAAAATCAAGCACGTTTTACCCTTTATGTTTAAAAATCAAACACGTTTTGTCCTTTATGTTTAAAAAATCAAGCACGTTTTGTCCTTAAAAATCAAGCATAAAGGACAAAACGTGCTTGATTTTTAAACATAAAGGACAAAACTCGTCAAATTTAAACATAAAGGACAAAACTTGCAAAATGGCCTAAAGATAAAGGACAAAACTTGAAATTCACTCAAAAAAAAAAAAAAAAAAACCTTGATAAAAAAAAGTATTGACTAAAATAAAAAATATATGGCCAAAAATATTAACCTGTTCTGTTGACTTTTCAACACCGAGAATATCACCGAGTTTTGAACCAGCAAGCTCCCAAAACCGCTGACGAGATTTACTAATGCTTTGTTTTTCATGGATTTCGCGAACAAGTTTTGAACCTTTTCTTGAAATAATTGCCATATCGGATGTTGGATCTTTTACGGGCATTATGGGGTCTGCTTGCTTACCGAACACACTTCTTCCATCCAAAAACGGAGGCTTTGTTTCTGCAAAGTTTCACCAAGTGAGCAATCCCAAACATCTTAGAAAGTAAACTCAAATTCTTAAAAGAGTAAACTTCTGTTTTGCTCCCTGTGGTTTGGTCACTTTAACGGTTTTGCCCCAACCTTTTAAAAATAGCCATTTTCCTCCAATAGTTTGCTATGATTTTTCCATTTTGCTCCCTGCGGGGAGCAAAATGGAAAAACAGACAATTTGGATGGAGTTAGAGGCGGGGAGCAAAATGGAAAAACCATAGCAAACTATTGGAGGAAAATGGCTATTTTTAAAGGTTTGGGGCAAAACCGTTAAAGTGACCAAACCACAGGGAGCAAAACGGAAGTTTGCATTTCATGAAAAGGGTAAAATGGTAAAAATTCATACCATGAACAAGAAGAATAACCTTGCGTTCTTCCTCATCGTCAAATTCAGTTTGCATTTCTTTATCTCTAACGGCACCCGATCTCATAAGTTGTCTTTCTTCCCACTGGTTATTATCAGCAGCACGCTGAGATCGTTTTTTGGTTTGAGCGTGTGTCATCTGCGTTCCACTAGATCTTGAAGGTGAAGATCTAATTGATCCAGATGCCTTAATTGGAGCTAGAGAATGGGAAACATCATCGCATTCCCATCTTCCACCATCCGAATCAGTTCTACCTGCAATATCAAAACACGCTTTATTAATGTATTATTAATATATATCATAAACGGGTAGGGATCCTGTACATTAATCCAGAAGTGTGAGAAGTGTATTATAACACTATATATAACACCATATGAACACCGTATAACACTATGTAACACCATGTAACACCATGTAACACCATATACCACCATATAACACTATATAACAAATATAACACTATACATCTATCATAGACATGCTATCAGACAAAATATAGTGTTATATGATGTTACATAGTGTTATACGGTGTTTATATGGTGTTATATAGTGTTATAATACACTTCTCACACTTCTGGATTAATGTACAGGATCCTCTATCTATCACAAACTGTTAATTTCTCATTCAGTTAGTTAAATAAGTGAAAAAGAGACATGTTATTTTTCACTTACCAGACGACCTCCTTGAACGCTCATATTTTCTTCTCTTGTTCCCATAATAGTCTTTGTGCTCCCCTCTGTCTCTGCTTTGACTTCTTTTAGCCTCGTCTGCTTGATATCTCCTTGGTTCCATGTTTGCTCTTTTGGACTCATGCTTGTGATAACTTCTATGCGCATCATGCTCTGTAACATTAAGAAAAAAGATCAGAGTCAGATTAGACGAATAGGTTAATTCACATTCATCTTTAGTACCAGAACATTCGTAGTATATTTGAAAAGTTCAGCTAAGGTATAAGATTAATCAAAATTATGCATAGTTGTCAATAGCGGTCGTTATGGTCGCTATAGCGAATAGCGTAGCGAATAGGTCGAAGGTCGCTACAAGGCATGTAGCGATAAATAGCAGGATTTCAGTTATTCTTTTTTGTTTTTGTATTTTTTTAAATATAAATCGCGATTAAATATAGCTATAATATAGCTGGATTTTAGGTTTTTGTTAAATATACATGTAAAATAGCGTATATACCAGGGTATTTTGATATAATACATACATAGGGGAGGGTTATCTTGAGAACGCTAAATATTGCGAGAACCGTGAGAACGAATGAGAAAATCAATCAAAGCCAAATTCTTTTAATACAATCCTCATTGTAAATAAAATACAACATAAAAAAAGAATTTACATCATCAAATAATTCTATTCTACTCTCAAAATCACGCTTATTAGATTTTTTACACATGTGTAAATATAACAGATTTACACATGTGTTAATGGCAAACTTACACATGTGTAAATTTTCTTTATATACGAATTCACGTAAATTTAAACATGTAAATTAAATGTCTAACATTGTATTCGAATAATAATGACAAGTGTAAAAAAAATCTGAATTTGAATTGTTTTTGACCAAGTTCTCGTGGTTTTTTTATTCGTTCTCACGGTTCTCACAATATTTAGCGTTCTCATTTAAACCTTCCCCTGTATGTATATATATATATATATTTAAATTCTAGTGTATCACTATTTATCGTTATTCGCTATGTAGCATATAGGTACCTTATCGCTATTTGTCGCTATTAGCCATTAACAACTATGAATTTTTTGGGTGTGCAAAACTCAGTCCAAACCACAGAAACCTACAAAACGGCCCGAAACCACGCTAGAACGAACTAAGAAGCATGACTAATAACAAATCAAACAGGACACAAACCATAAAGTTAATTAACATTTAACTTTAAGAACTAACCTAATAGCGATTTTCTCTTCAGTAATCCACAACGGCTTGTTTCATCCGGTTCCAACACTTCTTTTGTGTTGAATAAGCTAGACCACATGTTGTTAACAGCCTGCAAAAACAGATTTTATTTAATTAACCGTCATTCTGTTGCCTACAAACAAACATATAGACACACTGATGTAATGCATGCATGCACAAACACAAACTGAGTATTTATTAATCCTTTTGAGCATTTATAACTAGTTTGTAGGGCTGCAAACGAACCAAACGTTCAACGAACAGCCGTTCAGCGGGAAGTTCGTTTGTGTTGATTCGCTTATTAAACAAACGGACACGAACAAGATATTCCATTCGCTAGGTTAAAAGAACAAACATGAACAGAGGCCATGTTCGTTCATTTATGTTCGTGAACATTCGGTAACATGTTCATTTATGTTCGATAGTTCATAAGTTTTTTTAGTTTTTTATATTTTACCTAAAAACTTAAGAGGAAGGTTAACATACATTACGGCTTAACGTACATCACGTACGACAGGTAATTACGCACGTTCATTTTAAAATCACGCACGTTATAACTCAAAAATCCAAAATCACGCATGTTGAAACACAATAATCACGCATATTGAAAACATTAATCACGCATGTTATATAACAAATCACGCACGCTGTCCAGTACGTTCGTAATGTACGATATACTTTTTCAAAACTTAAAAGTTTTAATAAATAAAATATTTAATAAGTGTGAGTGTACTATATATCTTTTCATGATCGTCTGTTTGTGTTCGTTTGTTGCCATTTGTGTTTATGAACATAAGTTTGTGCTCATCTGTGTTCATCGACGATCGTTTTCGTCCGTTGCCTAAAATTAACAAACAAACAAGAACAAGAACACGATCTACAATAAACTACAATAAATTAGGTATAAACTTTTTGTTACGTTCAAATCGAGTGGTATAAACCTACGATAAACTACAATGGATCGGATCGTAGAAGAGATTAGAGACGTACCACTACGTATAATACAAAATGGCGCCAATATTCTCCAACGTTCGCTCCTCCGGTTGACGCCCACCCTAGATTTATTCAATTCAACTTTTTTTTTTAACGTAATTCAATTTTATTTTGTTGAAGTGATGGGAGTCCACCACCGACCTAATCAAAACCCCAATTAACTCAAGGCCCAAATTCAAAACCCCAAGTAACTTAAGGCCCAAATTCAAAACCCTAGTTAACCAAATGGCCCAATTCAAAATTTCCTTATAAATATAAAAGTAAATTGCAATTTTAGGTTTGGGCTGTCATTTTAGTCTAAATAGTTTTGTTTTCTGTCATTTAGTCTCTAACTTTTGTCATTTTCATCGACCACCACCCATCTCATCACAACCTTCTATCATCGTCACCATCTGTCTGGTCTAAAAGTTTTTTTCTTGCCATTTTAGTTAAAATAATTTTGTTGTCTGCCATTTAGTCCCTAACTTTTGATTATTTGCGTTTAAAAAAAGATTTTCACTTGTTTATTTTTTTAAATATATATTTGACAAACACTCAAATAGTTGTATTATCTGATTATTGTGATATCAAGCAACTTAATCAAATCAAAACACTATATTTCAACATCACGTTTTGTTACAGTTAATTATATGATTCCGATTATTCAAAACGCATAATCTATTTTCAAAATTCAACTCCAAACACCCTCTTAGATTAGGGTGCGCTTCGTTGCAAGGTTTTCTAGGTTTGACATGATCATTATGTGTAAGTGAATAGTTATATCATATCACTATAAATGCATTTATAATTTTAGTAAAAAGGTAATATAATTATCCAATTTTAAATTTTAATTTTATTTTGACTCGTACATGTTTTGACTCGAAACAAAATAACACTTATAACTAAAATTAACTGAATCGAACCATTCATATTTTCATATATATATATATCTGGCTTTTATACCTCTTATTTATGTATGTCATATTTTATACTTTCATTTCATGTATTTGTATCTCAATTGCATATATTATAAGCAAAAGTTTTAGCAAAGTTTGGTTTTGGCTATTAACCGAAATAAAACGAACCAAACGAAAAACTGTTAGTTTAACCGAATAAACCAAACTGATTAACCAAAAACTGATTGATTAATAAAATAGGCTAACTTATGATTTCTGTTAAAAAAATTGTAAAATGAATTGTAAAACGTAAATGATATTTTGGACTAAAATAAATTGAATGTAATTAAAGAAAGTGATTGAATTAAAGTGTGCTAATGCAACAATGATATGTAAATATTGAGTAAAAGTGAATTTAACTAGATGTAAGACCCCATCGTGTTGCGGCTGAGGCTTGCACATTCAGCCGGCATAGGTTAGTTAAACAATTAAACATCATATATGAGCACCACGTTGCGGCTCGGTGCTTACAAATTCAGCCAATATGGCGGCATGGGTGAGTTAACAATGAAACATCATACATGAGCTAGATTCACACAGTTGATATGATGGGTTGGTTAACAACTTAACATAATACATAAGCTAGAGCCACAAAAGACCAACTTTAATTCAGTAAGAACAATAAAATAAAATTACAAAACCAAATAAGTAAATTTGAAAACAAATTCAGCAAGAATAATAAAATATAAAACCAAATAATTAAATTTAAGAACAAATAAAAAGTAATGTAATCACTAATTAATGTATGTTGTTTTGGGTGTTCTTTTAGCATAGCATATTTAAGATTTAACTTTGAATTCTAAAACTGTTATTCTTCATTTCTTCGTAAGTAATTTTATAATACAAATCTAATCCTTATTTAATGGAACTAATGGATTAATGATTCGTAACATCTAGTACAATTGATCAACAAAACAACTAAAACCTAAAGTACGCTTTTTATAATACTGAAACATAAAATTACTTAAGAAGACACATAAGATTTAACACTAACTTCAACTGTCTTCATCCTTAAAACCAATTAATTTTCAAATGTTTCAATTGTTCGTCGTATCATAGTTAAAGCTCTAAGACCATTACTGTTAACTCAAAGCTTTCTAAAACCAAGAGATGGAAGCAGCAGGAGAGGTACGGTCGAAGCACCATCACCATCGCATCTTCAACTTCGGTGTTTTCCGATGAGCAAAACCCCCTCCAGCATGTCCTCTGTTCAGTCAGACCTGTTGAAGCCTCTCACAAAAAAAAAAAAAAAAAAAAAACTTACCGAAGCACAAAACCATATGCCAATCCCAAACACCAACCAATAATTTCTTCCCCATTTCCTCCTTTCTCTAAAACTCTAAACTTTCCAAGAAATAAGCATCTGTCTGCTTCAATCTTTCTTGATTTTCATATTTCTATCCAAAAACAATCAAAAGATTTAGTTTCTATTTAGAAACATGATTTCTATCCAAACACATCTTTTACTAAATAAAACTCTTGACATGCTGTAATAATAACTTAGACCGAAAATTATGGCTAGGACAAGATGATAGGGTGTTCAAAGGAAAGGTGATGTCGTGCTTCAAAACTGTGGATGATATTCAATAAACTACGTATATTTGGATTAATAACATGTCCAAGTTAAATCGCATTAGTTGGAGTCATTGGTATAGTTTTGATGTAGATGTAGTTCGTTATAAGTGTGTATTTGCCTTTTTTCTGACGTACTTGTGATATTCTTCTAACTATACTTGCTGGGAGTACATATTTTGTTTCATGGTAATCAAAATTCGCTTGATGTTAATGAAAAAGACTTTCAAAACTATTAACACCTCACTCACCCTCCTCCCTCTTTTTCTTTTTCCGTGACAACGACAAGTCGACAACAACAACCTAATGAACGCACCCAACCTCCACCATCATTCCATCTCTCAGCACCACCGCCATCCGTCGCTCCAACCTCTATCATAACTAACCCACCACAACACAACGATTTTTGATGCATACTCTACTCTAGGATATGGTTTGTTGGTTTCTAATTTTCTATCTTGGTCGATGTTATATACCTTGTGGCTTGCTATAACAAAACCTTATAAGCCAAAGCCCATTGGACCCAACAATACAAAGCCCAGTGGGCCGCCATTTGTTTAGAAGCACCATCAGCAAGCCCATTCGTTTAACAAACGATCGACACTGAATAACTGATATAACATTATCCATCACGCAAAACCCTAATCCTCTGGTTCGCCGCCGTGAAGAGGAGGAGGAGATGGTGTCGCTGAAGCTACAGAAGCGGCTCGCCGCTAGCGTCCTCAAGTGCGGCAGAGGCAAGGTCTGGCTCGATCCAAATGAAGGCAATGAGATCTCCATGGCTAACTCTCGTATGTTCCTCTTCTTCATCATCACTCATTAGCTATCTAGAAAACCTAATTATCATCTGTTTTCGCTTTCTGAACATGTATTCTGATGATATAAACATATAATCAGTTATCGTTCATTAGTTGAGCTTATTACACTTTGTTTATGCATTGGTCGAACCTATTTGTGATTTGTGAGCTGTTTTCACTTTTTGTATATGCATTCTGATGATATGCTTAGTTACTGTTCACTTTTTAAGCTTATTTCTCTTTGTTTATGCATCTATGGAACCTATTTGTGATTTGTGAGCTATTTTCACTTTATGTATTGATATAATTATGATAGAAGCGGTTATTGTTCATACGTTGAGCTTATTCCGTTTTTGTTTATGCATCTGACGAACGTTTTGTGATCTGTTTTCACCTTTTGTATTGGTATAGTGATGATAGAAGCGGTTATTGTTCGTAAGTTGAACTTATTACATTCTGTTTATGCATCTGATTAACCTATTTGTGAGCTGTTTTCACTATCTGTATTGATAATTGATATAGTGATGATAGAAGCATTTATTGTTCATAAGTTGAGCTTATTGCACTTTGTTTATGCATCTGTCGAACCTATTTGTGATTTGTGAGTTGTTTTCACTTTCTGTATTGATGTAGTTATGATAGAAGCGGTTATTATTCATAACTTGAGCTTATTACGCTTTGTTTATGCATATGTCGAACTTACTTTTGAGCCGTTATCTTTTTCTGTATTGATATAGGGATGATAGAAGCAGTTGTTGTTCATAAGTCGAGCTTATTGCACTTATTTATGCATCTGGCTAACGTTTTGATGATATGCTATCGTTATCTGTATTTCTGTCATGATCTTAGAATTGGTGTAGATTAGATTTAGCACTTGCGATTGTGATGTCATTATATGTATTGTTATTATAATTTTCATCATCATCGATTAGCTATTTGGTGAACTTTTCTGTGAGCTGTTTTCATTATTTGTATTGTATAGTTATGATAGAAGCATTTATTGATCACAAGTTAAGCTTCATGCACTTTGTTCATGCACATGGTTAACATTTTGGTGATCAGCTATTGATATTTCTACTGCTGTTATGATCATAGAATCGGTTGATGTTTCGTAAATTGAGCTTATTAGTTTCGATTTGCGTATACCATATGTATGTTATGATTTATGATTATACGATTGGTTGCTGCTTGTAAATTAGACCTATTACATATGATTTGTTCTTACTGATTTATCGTTGTCTGTTCACCTGATTTGATTGTTCTTTGCCATATAACATTACATTCTACAAATGAGCTATATAGAGATGTTTTTGGTTCTATGAATAACTATTTTTTTATTCTTTTACATGTTCTTTTCTAATCATTATTTATAGCCTTATAGGTTGTAACTTGTAACAAGTACTTCATACATAAATAAGCGGTTTGTTTTTATGTGAAAGTTGGTGTAATCATCCCATAGTTGTGTTTCAAACTTTGGATAGTGCAAATTATAGGAAGATTTGTCTTTTAGGTGGTGTTTGTTTTGTAGAATGACTGAATAAATGTAGCCTTATTCTCCATTCCTTTCTTAAAATCTGAGAGAGCAACCCTACCGTTTCCCACAGTCAGATAAAACATGTACTTCAACTCAACTCTTTCTGGTCTCCGAAGCACAGTTTTTGTTGACACAAAGGAACATGAGATTTGAAATCAAGGTGAGTGGCGTGCATGAACTGATCTATCTGATTCATATTATTCGAAGCAATAATGAGATTAGCATTGCGAATATATGCATAGGTCGAGTGAACATATTCCAGTACTTTGAATGGTGATTGCTGGTGAGCTTAGTAGTGGGGATTGGAGACTGTAAGTTTCTAGGAGTTTGAATAAACCAGGTATATATGAGATGAAATTATAATGAAAAGGCACTGTGTATGGCAGAAGACTAAGACACTACCAAGGGACTGCTGCGTATTAGGATTTCAACGTGGGGTTTGATCAGTGAGAAGTAGAATGAGTTACAACTCGATAACGGAGTGACAAATAGTGATTTGTGCTATGTGCATTGATGCAGGGAAAGGATTGTAAACCCACCACTCACACAGTTTTTTTCTAGTTCTATATTTGATTGGGTTTTCTTAAACCTATAACCCCAAATTATAACAAAATATATTACTTTTGAACCCATAGTCTCATGCCTACCGACAAACCAGACAGCAATTTAGCTTGTCTGTAAGATTGTAAATATCTATCTCAGCTTGTTAGGCTGTACAAACATCTGATAGCTAAATGCTAGCCAATTTTCATTATAATTATGTTGTGACTTTCTCTTATTGTTTGATTGGATGACGACCGTTTTCATGTTTTTGCTTTGTTTTTTGTTGTGCATTTATATTCGATTAATGTTCACCATCATTTCTTTGCATTACGACTGCAGGTCAAAACATCAGGAAGTTGGTCAAGGATGGTTTTATCATTAGGAAGCCAACCAAAATTCACTCCAGATCTCGGGCACGTCGCATGAAAGAAGCCAAAAGGAAAGGCCGTCATTCAGGATATGGTAATTTTTAAATTTCAACTAGCACTTGTAGAGTTGTATGCATCTCACAGTACAAGATGTTTTTGTATGCGCTTCATGATGTAGCCTGTACAAGGTCACTGCTTGTTAATGATGTATAAATAATCTATAATTTCATTAGGATTTGGTCTCTAGCTTTGTAAAAGTACACGGATGGTTCCTGTGATTTACCAAAATTTTGGATTTGGTCTCTAGCTTTGTAAAAGTACACGGATGGTTCCTGTGGTTTGCACTTTGTAAAACATTTAGTCACTAGCCAACAAATCCAAAGGTTTCAGCATGTCCAAGTTAGTGACTAAATGCGTTACAAAGTGCAAACCACAGGGACAATCCATGTGAATTGTGGCAAAATTGGGGACTAAATGCATTACAAAGTGCAAACCACATGGACCATCCGTGTACTTTTGGAAATCTAGTGACAAAATCCAAAATTCTGGTAAACCACAGGGGCCATCCGTGTACTTTACTCTTTTATTAAATAGATAAATGGTGTTACAACTATGTTAGCTAAAAATGTTATCGTGTGGATTTGGATAATTACGTTTTTTGGATGGACATATCAAACGTTTTGAAATTTCAATGGATATAAGTCGATTTATAAACTTTTACAAGTATGTAATCTAAGTATACCTTTTATATATTGTAAGTACTCACACAGCTGTACTTTTTGTTAAACGAATATCTCACTTCCTATTCACCAATTGTAGATTTTTTTTTCAAAAGATATTATTAGTTATTACGCAACTCACCCTCAGGTAAGCGTAAGGGTACCCGAGAGGCAAGGCTGCCAACTAAGATTCTATGGATGAGAAGAATGAGGGTGTTGAGACGTTTGCTTCGCAAGTACCGTGAAGCCAAGAAGATTGACAAACATATGTACCATGATATGTACATGAAAGTCAAAGGTAATGTTTTCAAGAACAAACGTGTGTTAATGGAGAGCATTCACAAATCAAAGGCTGAAAAGGCCCGTGAGAAGACGTTATCCGACCAGTTTGAGGCCAAACGTGCTAAGAACAAGGCTAGCAGAGAAAGGAAATTGGCCCGAAGAGAAGAACGTTTCGCTCAGGTATTTAATTATTTATTTATTTTACTGTTATTCGTTGATTTAGAAATTGATTGGTTTGGGCTTTGTTTCATTTCTAGTGGGTTAAAAAGGTCAAGCGGGTCGTCAAACAGTTAGAACAGTTTTTAAAATGGTCAAAGAGGTTCCAATCTGTTGAAGCCAGTCTAAAGTGTATTTTAGATATTAAACAATGTAATTTAATTTTAAAATTAATTTGTATTTTTTACATTTTTATCCTAAGAAATTGAAAATTAACTGATGAAAAGTTATTTCGGTCAACTTCAACCCAACGTCACCTACTTGACCACTATGCTTGATGCATGTATGTAACCTGTTTTGCATTTGCAATCTATTATTTAAATAATCAAACTAAAATAATTTAGTTTAAAAGAATAATAAAATAGGCGGAGTAGGTTGAACGTTGTTTAAACCGATTTTTTTATTTTAATCTAAAGTCAGTTTTTTTATATCAATAATCTTAGTTTTTTTTACATCAATAATTTTTTAGTAATATGATGAAAGCACCTTAATTCGTTTTGTTTTTTCACCATAATATATAGTCATACTGATTTCAAGTTCGTTTTTGTTCTCATTTGTTACCTTAATTTACTGCTAACTTAAACTCTTAAAGGTTAATTATGTGATTAGTCATTTTAACACTTAATCTTAATCAGGGTCCGCAGGAAAGAGCACCTGCACCCGCCGCCCCAGTTGCAGCTCCTGCTGCACAACCTACACAGTAAGTTTTATTAGATTTTATTATCGTTACTTTTGTTTTATAATCAATAATAATATGTTGAGAGCTGCTAGAACTTAATGCATTTGTATATAGTGCATGAAATGTGATCCACGTAGCGGTTACGTGCACTCTGCGATTCTTAAAATTTTCAACATATTATTAGTTTTTAATACATGTATATATTCATTTTATATACATGGATGACCCTGTTGCTAACAAAATTTTTGGATTTAGTTCCCGTCTTTTTTAAAGTACGTACTTTGTAACTCATTTAGTCCCCAGTTTTTGTCAAAAGTACATGGATGGTCCATTTGGTTTACACTTTGTAACGCATTTAATCACTAGACGACGGGGACTAAAATATTGCTAAGTGCAAACCACAGGGACCATCCGTGTACTTTTAGCAAAAGTTGGAGACTGCATACTTTATAAAGTTTAAACATGGAGTCAAGGACCATCCGTGTACTTTTAAAAAATTAGGGTCTAAATCAAAAATTTTGGTTAACCACAGGAACCATCTTTCTATTTTACTCTTTTATATAATTTATTTTGATGTGATTTATTTATTTTTTTAGGGCAACAAAGAAATCCAAAAAATGAAGATATTAAAACCGTTGAAGCTTCTTGTGTTTTTTATTATATGTCTTAATTTTATTTTGTTAGTGAATATTTCTGTTATGGAGATTAAAACTCTTGAATCTATGAATTTTGCGTATGACCATGTTTGTTCTGTTGTATTATACTATATTATCATTGTTTCTAAACATGTAATCAGCACAACCATATGTGGTTTATCTATTATTACTTAAACTTCTAGTGACATTGTGCGTAGTGAGATATCTACAAGTTTTAGTGTAATTTTTAGGTATAAATCATGTACGCCTTCGTTAAAAAGTTCGGTTAGTCCCCTGATTGCCCTCAATTAAAACATTCCTGGACCTGTCACAGGTTGTGCCTAGCAATACATTTGCGTTTTTCCTTTTCTTCAACAGCTATTGATACTTCCACTCTATTTTCTAAATCTAAACTACTCGTTTGATTTGAACCTAGGATCTATTCTTTAAGTGACATGTTCTTTTTTTTAGACGGCAAAAAGCTTATGTGTAAACCAACCCTGCTCGGTGTCAATTTGTAAACTCTCGTCCATCGTCAGGTTCGAACCCGGGATTAAAACTCTGATTCGTCTCTTCACCTACACGTCCCTTGAAATTGGCCAAATGGAATCGAACCTTCGTCTTCACCTAGACCTTTTGACCATTGGACCAATTTTTCAAAACAAGAGACTACTTCTAAGTGGGCTAGCCCTACCTAGACAATTCGTTATTGTTGTAACAGAAAAAAATCATAGTTATGGTATTCTAGTAGCTCATTTGCATCTAAAACGACTTATATTATCGTTATACTTATGCCATGTTTGGCTTAGCTTTTCAAAATAACTTATGACTTTTTGAAAAAGTTAATAAGTCATAATGAAGTGACTTATTGACTTTTTCCCTCACATAATAATTCTATACCAAACACCTTTTAACTTTTTACAAAGTCAATAAACTAATAACTCAATAAAATAAGCAATCTCAAAGACCCCCTTATTATTTCATATATAAATCAACAACTTTTTTGTGCATTAGGAGTTGTACTCCAAGCTTGGGGAGTTTTTTTTTTTAAAAAAAAACCTTTCATATTTCACTTTTAATCTAGAAGTTTTATCTTTTATATGTTAACCCTTTTAAATTTTTTACTTCTAACTCAAAGTTTTCATCTTTTGTAATTTAACACAACACTTTATTGTTTACAACTTTGGTCCCCCATACTTTTTATCTTTCGCAAGTTTTTCGTTTTACATTTCGTTCTAAATTTTGCGAGTTAACAAGTCGTAGCGTGCATGTGAGGTTCAACGTTTTTTGCTCTATTTTTTTTTATATTTGACAGACCCGTCACAACGCGTCCATTTTTTCCCTTTTGAAAAGTTCGCCGCAACGTGCGGGTACTAGATTGACTAAGTTATTATTTTTTTACATTTTACGTTTCTGGTTAGTTTCTTCGCATTAACACACTGTAACGGGTGTGCGTGGTTCAATGATTTTAGTCTGCTTTTCGTTTAGTGTAATTTTTACCATTTTATCTATTTTATTTTTACGATGTTGAGAGTCATGTGGTTGTGGCATTGGTGCAACTTGGCACGGTTTTACGAACGTTTTTAACCTATTAAATTTTTTACTAATATTTTGTTTCGGTTTACCTATATACTTCCTTAAAAACTATTTTCTACGTGCATATTTTATGTACGGGTATGTATAAATATGATTTGTTCTACATCCCGACGTAAAATTTTTTTGTAGACGAGTCAGGTCAAATATAATACATTTTCGTTTAAAGAAACTATTTTTACGTGCATGTTTTATGTACGTTTTCGTATAAATTCAAGTTGTTCTGCATTTCGACGTAAACTCTTTTGGGAAATGATTCATGTCAAATATAATATGTTTTCGTGTTTATTTTATGTATGTTTCGTAAAGTTTGTTTCGAACTGTGTGAAGTCAAATTAAGGTTTTCTTTTCTCCCCTTTTTTCGAAAGTTCTAATTAATCCCTTTCGATTACATGTGCATATTTTCCGTCATTCCCGTTACATTTTCTATGTATGAGTTGGATCACATAGAATACGTTATGGTTGTTCGATATGAATTTGATTTACTTTACGTTTGATCCAATCACAATGCTTATACATGTTACATTGAGTTCAACTGGATACGTCGAAATGTGTGTTTTCATATGGTTAATGCATCATATAACGTTTGGACTAATCCATTCAATGTTTACGATGTACCCGCGCCGCAACGCGGTGTTACGAACCAAATCGTTAACCAATTGATCCAAAGAAAATAGACAAGAACTTGAGAGAATTTAGTCAAGCTCCACAGAAAATAGAGAGAAACAAGATGAAATCTAGAGAGAATTTGAGACTTAATATTTTTCATTCATAATAAGAAATGGACATACATAGACTGTTTAAATAGAAATCACAATGTTAACCATCTAACCCACTACCCCACTAACTCAACTAATAACTAACTTTGGAGATCAAAAAGGAAATCATGTGGAAACAAGAAAGTGGCACGTAACATTCCCTCCTACTCAAAATAATCCTTGTCCACAAGGATGAAGTCGGATCATTAGCGGTGCACCACGGTGGCCGCCATTCAGTTCTTCCTGTGGCATTCGGGGCGGTCACACCTACCTGCCATGGTGGTCGCCAATCAAACCATTTGTTGACAGCGTCCATAGGTTTGTTGGTATGCAACTTCATTGGCTTGTGAAAGTGGTTAAGCCATGACAGTGATGCAAAAAAGTTGCATGCTATTGGTTTCAAATAATAAAATATTCTTGATGATTTCTTACCAAATAACCGAGAGAAGACAAACTTATTAGTTTGTTTGTTGTGTTTGGAGAACAAGGCAGAACCATGCAAACATGTCTTTAGTGGTGATGACACAACTCTCTGGATCCGGCGATGAGGAACAGAGGCAGCAAACAAGAAGCAAGGTTTATGACCCGGTAGTTTTGCCGGCGGTGGAGACAGTTGTTGAGGCTGTATAGTTTCAGGTTCCGGAACAGTTTTTGGTGTAGGCGATGAAGATGGTGCTTTGGCGGAAGCACGCAGTGGTGGCGTTGACGTAGATGATGCGGTGGGCTCGGTGGAAAGATTATGTCGGTTTAGGGAGTTCTCAAGGGATTGAAACCCGGTGCGAATTTTGTGCAGAGTAATGATGATATGATTGATTTGGAACTCATACCAAACACACTTTTCGTTCACATACCGGCGAAATTCCTCCTCACTTTGGGTTTGAGCGTCCATTGATGTGGATCAAGACCGCTCTGATACCAATTGTTATGTACCAATCGGTTGATAGATAATCCGTTGAGTGGATTAAACTCAAAAGAAATTAGCAAGAAGCAAGAGTAGCAATTTAGAGAGAATATTAGACTTTAATAATTTTCATTCATTGATTTGGGCTCTGATACCAAATGATGTGTACCACTTGGTTTGATTGATAACCCGTTAAAGTGGGTCAAGCTCCACAGAAAATAGAGAGAAACAAGATGAAATCTAGAGAGAATTTGAGACTTAATATTTTTCATTCATAATAAGAAATGGACATACATAGACTGTTTAAATAGAAATCACAATGTTAACCATCTAACCCACTACCCCACTAACTCAACTAATAACTAACTTTGGAGATCAAAAAGGAAATCATGTGGAAACAAGAAAGTGGCACGTAACACGCGGGAGCCCGTCTTAACCCTAGTTACTTATTACTTATTAATATGTTCATGTTTTGGATGTAATAAACAAATTTGTTATTTTTGTAACAAAAAATTCTTAGTTAATAAGGGTATTAATGATTCTGACCAAAATTTGGTGTCAAAAGAGATCAGCTGAACTGACAAAGTTTGACGGTTTGAAATGGTTAATTCTTTTCATTAGCGTTAGTTTGTAGTATTTGACATAATAAACATGGTTTATTGATTTAGCACATCTATAATTCTATATATCAAATAGATAAGTAATTGGTTGTGTCACTTATCCTAATTATGTGAGTTCAAGATTTCTAATTTCCGCTTTTTTATTTCAACTTTTCTTCTATTGCTTTATTAGTGTTATATTCTTTTTTAAAACTTAAAATATATATTTTTTTAAATTCTCACTACTAACTATTTAATATTTTCATAAAAAATATATGTAATATATGGGTTTCAAACCTAGTGTTTTGTGAGTTAAAAATGTAAATTAGAAAGTTAAAGGTCGGTTTGCTTTACTTACCCGTTAGTGATACAAACTTCAAACTGTAAAAATGAAATGTGTAAAAAAAATGTATCTAAACTTCTTACGCCACATGAAATGTGTAAAAAAATAAAAACCTTTGTACGTTTTAATTGATCATCCGTCTGTTAACTATTAGACAGTCAATTGGAATGGTTGTAGAGAAGTTTTGTAATGTAATGTTTGTTATGTAACGCGTACGTTAGTTTTTTATCTTGATTTTATACTAGGCAGCAACACATCAGGTCTTGATACTGGTTGTATTCTAATGTATAAAACTGGGAAAAAAACCGTGAAACGACTTCACATATGCACTTTGTAGGAGTTGATTTGCACCAACGTTATTATCACGCCACTCTCAATTTTAAATTATTAGCCTTTGGCTCTTTTAAACTAACTAAGCCCTAACGTAGTTAGCCGACGTCGGATGTCACGTCATCAAAAAGCCACGTCAACTGCCGTTTCACTAAATATGTGCCGCATCATTAAAAATGCCACATCACTAAACAAGTGCCACACTAGCAAAAAACTAATTGGGTTAGGGTAGTTTGGGAGTGTCAAACGAAAATAAATTAAAAGTTGGGAGTGGAGTGATACATTTCGTAAGCTGGTAGTGCTATCGGCCTAATGATGAAAGTTTGAGTTATTTAAATTCAATAACCTTTTCTTTTATGAAAGGTTGATAATTTTATTTTCGTTTTTTCCACTATCTATTTTTCTGAAGATCCACTTTCAATTATCAATAGTTGTTTTTTTTTCTTTTCTGAAGATGTACTTGTAATTTCCAATCGTACCATCTACTTATCACACTTAGGGTGAAGGGAGTGGTGCGGGAAACCACTCGGCAAAGGTGTTTGCCGCGCGGCAACACCGCCGCCGGCCACCTTTGCCGCTTGGCAAACCAAACAACTCGGTATACCTTTGCCGAGTGACCAAAGAAGAGAGAGAGGGGGGCAATAATGATTGGAGCATGTTTTTCCGTGCTACGGCGGCTGGTGGCGGTGGTTTCCGGTGGCGGTGGTGGTGTTGCTACGGCGGTAGTGAACAGGAGGTGGTGGAACCGGTGGTGATGAACAGGAGGTGGTGGTGGTGAACAGGAGGTGGGGAACCGGTGGTGGTGAACAGGTGGTGGTGGTGGCGGGTGGTGATGGAGGTGGAACCGGTGGTTGTGGAGGTGATAAGGGTGGGTTGATTTTGAGGGTGGTGGTGGTGGTGGAACCGGTGGTGGTGGTGGTGAAGGGGTGTTTAAAGATAAAAAAATAAAAAAAGTTTGCCACTTTCAAGTGTCTAAACCATTGCCAACATTTTTCAGCAAAGTTTAAACTTTTTACCCTCTCTGACATGACACTCTGTGATTGGTCCATTTTAAAGTTTGCCACTTTCACCTGTTTAACCACTCCCTTCACCCTTAAACAAAACAGGTTAGCGACAACCCACGTACAACTCGTCAAACATGATTATAGGTTAAAGTGGTCGTGTCCGAGTTGACTCGAATTTTATATGTGTGTGGGTTATTATTGAAATCTTTGACATGAATAATCATGGGCGGAACCAGAGGGGGGTCAAGAGGGTCCGTTGACCCTCCGGTCACCGAAACTTTTTGAATTTTTATTTATAAATTTTGAGTTTTTATAGAACAAACTTAGAGATGGACCCCCTAATTTGAACCAGTATAGAATATAAGCTTATGATGACCCTCTAACTAAATCTTTCTGGTTCCGTAACTGAAATAACATAGGTCGTGTTCAAGTTGCATACTTCAATTCGTAAACTGTCAACTTGACACGATTAACAACCTAAGTAAAGTAAACTCCACACGTAAAAGTTATTACATTGAATGACCGAATATATAAACAAATTTTGATCATCTTTTTTAAAAATCATATTTGACATCAAAATGGCAAATTACAAGTACACCATCAAGCGACTCCATGTTTGACTCTAATCTAACCTATTTTTCCTTTTTGTTTCATTTATGAGTTACTTAAGAGGGTTGGCTACTTGGCCTTAGCCTATATGTTTGGATTTTATAGCACATACGTCATTAATGTCACTAATAAGTGTCGCAAAAATAATTGCTTTTACTATAGATCGTATAGGTTCTATTAGTATAGACAACAAGTTTGGCATATCTATTCACATATAAGTCATAATGGCATTGATGACCTAAGCCAAAACCACATATTAGTTTTGAGAATAAAGTTTACTAAAAAAATATATATTTTTTTAAAAGTTGAGTAACCCTTCAGTCGAGGTTCTTTTTCTTTTATTGTACAAAATGCCTTAACGTACGTAATGTACGTGATGTGAAATCGCATGTTATAAAATAGTATGGATGAAATTGCATGTGATAATTTTGTTGAAATCGCATGTTGGTTTTTGTAACAATTTTGCATGTGCATTGATGAAATCACATGTGATAATTTTGATGAAATCGCATGTTGGTTTTTGTAACAATTTCGCATGTTGGTAATTTTGATAAAATCGCATGTTAAAAAACCAATATGCGAAACTGTTACAAAAAACCGACATGCGATTTCAACATGGGATGAATATCTGACGGCTGAGATGAGCGCGTACATATTGTACGATAATAACCTAACCCCATGTGTTATGAGTATGGAGTAAAGTATTTATTAACAATGTGTTATGTGTTGTGTGTTACATGTTGCGATGTTTTATGTGTTGTGGAGTAAAGTATTTATTAAAATCGGGTCATCTTAAAAATATTTAAATTGTGGCTGATTTAACATTTAAGGTAGATACTAACGTTTGATCGATTTGTGCGAGTATGTCTAACCGTACCCCTTCCGAACATATCTCCCATGCAGGAGCAATTTTTTTTATGGGAGGCCATTTCCTAAGTTTGTGAGATGGGTGGATAGTTGGATACGTTTAGCACAATCCGCAATCTTATGTGATTGTTGTGTTCTTACTATATGCATATGGGAGTATTACGAATTCGATGATGGTTATTTTATTGTTTATATCCGCAAGGTGTACTTTCTCTCGTTCATTTGGATCATGTGATTACTTGTTAGTTCGAAATCTTGCGTTATGGATTCTTGACCTTGTGTTCCGAAAAGATCTTTTAGCGTTGACGAGCCCAAATTGGTACAGAAACAAGTTTTCCCCAATCACCTTTCTCCACCTCGTGACCACCAGTCTGCGATCTCAGAACTGACGTAGAGGTACCCGCCTGTTGGGTTTTTTTTTTCCAGGTACCTGTTGGCTATCGGGCATACATACGGGAATCGGGCATACCTGTTTGTTTGTCAAAGATAACCGTTGGGATTTTCATGTAGATTTCTTTTTGTTATCATTCAAATATTTACATAATTCTATATTTTTAATATATACAACGAAATTAAACGTATGATAATTTACGTACATATCATCAACCATAAAATGCTTGATATATTTAAATAGGTACATTCATGACACATATGATATCAAAAATACATATCTAATAAAAATTAATTCATTTTCCACATAATGAAAGTACTTGAATGATGCATTACTAGATGAGGGGCAAGTAGAAAAAAAAAATTAAAAAAAAATAATTTATTGGTTGTTTGTTCGGCATTCGGCAATATGTTTCGGGTAAACTGATATATATGATTTTGGGTAATCAGACTAGGTATCATTGAATACCACATCTGTACCGAACCCATGATTTTTTTATCTGTCCATACCTGGTTCCTTACTCGAATATCATCCAATATGTTTCGAGTTTCAGGTTACCATACCTATGCCATTTGTGTGGCAAGTGTTCTAACACAACAACTCATGTGTTTTGGGACGAGAAAATCTAATCATTGAGAGAGTATAGATTTTATATTTATATTTTTTTTAAAAGATAAAAATATTTTAATAGTTCATTGGTCACAATATCTCCAAAAGATATGATTCTTACTTTTAATAGTGCAAACATGTTTCTCTATCCTTGCCTCATCTTTTCATTAGAGGTAAAAGTTCCAAAGGTATCACATTTTTCATACATTTTTATAAAAGGAACTCACGAGACTTGCCCTTTACGGACTCCTGATGAATTATACATTATATATATCTTAAACATCTAAACCAAAGTGTCTCCTTCGCATTATGGTCCTCGCTAGCGTATAAAAGTACCTTTCGCTCAAAATGCATGGTCTTGATTCGCTAGCGTAATGGACTTCACACGTCCCCTAGCTTAGCAGGTAGCGAAACATATTAACATAGCGCACATGTTTGTAACGAAGTGTATGGTGTGTGAAGAAGGGAGGTGTAGATAGAAACAAGTATGAAGTATCTGTCATATACTCCCAAACAAACTGGATGTTGTTTTATATGTAATAAATAAACAAAACTTGCTTCGCTAGTGGGCGAAAAAAGACGCATGTGTTTACGCGATTACGAGTGATAAAAAGTTATTAAACCATTCGGACTAAAATGACATTTAACAGATGGGACCCATTTGATTGAAACTATGGTCATATTGTGGTTGATAATTGTCCATGTGAAATACATGTAAAGGAACATAATTTTTTTGTCAGATTTGTACGGATGGATTGAATTATTTTTTCATTGTAATTCGTGCATTGATGATTGTACATGTGAAAACAACTGTAAGATTCGAATGGTGGAATATGAATATGAATATGTATGGTCCCATGTGTTGGAAGATGAAAGCTAGCTAGCTGTAAAAGAAATGTTCTTTTCTAGGGGACTACCTTCTTCATACATCTATCATCATCCTTGTATAACCATGTTCATACACACACACAGAGATATCCTCGTCAAGGGTATTTTGGTCATTTTACTATTTACTTCGTGATCCTTAGAAGAAGGTGGTTATTCGCGCTATCCATAGGGTAATTGTCGTGGAGCATACAAACAAATATTTTCTAAAAGTTAAGAATCTTTATACGGGGTTACTTAGGACTATCGCTAATCCAGATAGAGGATACAGGATACGATATGTTATATATGTTGGTAACATGTACCCGGACACACTAAGATATCTTCATCAAGGGCATTACGGTCATTCACCTCTTGTCGAATAGAAGAAGAAAGCGGTTACTCACACAAAGGGTCGGGTAAATGTTGTCAAACAAAAAAGGGGTAACTTTTCAAAAGTTCACACATGTGATTACCAAACTACCCGCGGATCCATTTGACGTGTTCAGATAAATGGGTTACATAGATTGTGTAGGGGTTACATGAATTAAGTGTGTGCGGGTTACGGTTGAGGGTTATGGTTGATGTTCTTGACACGAAAAAAATACATGGGACTCGTGTTTCAGTTGAACAATCGAATCCGAAACCCGCCAACCCAATACGATTGACATTTGACACTCTTGTTCATGGTCATGTTTGAGACCGACCATGTATCAAACTCGTATCCTATCCTACGCCCGGTTATTGATTCCAAACCATTGCGGTTTTGAACCCATTCATACCCCATCCCTTGGTACAATATCACTATCAACAATAACCCAACCACCAATACAGTAAACATGAGCAACCTGTGCATCATAGACACGCATATTAATCTCCTATTTCTCATTAAATTAATAATGTTTAGTGAACATATTATGAGTGTTGTTTAAATTAGAAAGTGACAGGAGGGGGGATGGCTTGTTACCGACACAATTTTTTCATGATTATGATTAACATATGATTAGCAAACATTAATGACGGTTGCCATGTCTTAATCACCTTTCTTGTTTTTTTTTTTGAACGGCAAATTTGGATCAATGGAGTATCATCGTGCCACTAGCGGAACCACCCGATCATATCCATCTCCACTAGGCATAATGCCTATACACCAATTCAGGAGGAAACCCAATGAATATGGGAAAAACCCCTTTGTGAGAATCGAACCCAGGACCTATTGGTCCCAAAGTCTTATCCCACCTCCAAGATGCCACTAGGCTATAAAGCCATGGACACCTTTCTTGTATATCTTATATAATCACCATAAAGGCATAAATATAGTTGACTCTAAATAAAAACAGAAAAAGAGTTGTGCTAAACGTACCCCTCTTATGGTTTTTACTGAATTTATCCACTCCCCTACTGAAGCAGTCACATCATCATTCTACTCTCTCTTACATGGGGTGCGTTAAGCATATATACATAGGACAACTGCGAATCAACTGAACAAGCGAACAACCAATGGTTCGGCTATGATTTTTTTTTACCAATCGAGCCGTCGCCAACGCTCAAACTTATTTTTATATTATATAATTAACAAAAACAACTGTTACCACGTTTTACAAACAATATATTACTTTTGCTCCGATTTTTTGCCTTACTAACTGAAATGTGTATATGACCCAGACCTACAACCGAAAGTTAACTTAGTTACAACTGAACCACCTTCCCTATTAACAGCAAAACAAAACTGCTAACAACCTATTATAGGTACTAAGTTTTGACTTTAACCCATAATTAAAACCGATTCGACACCACTAACTCCTTAAAAACAAAACGTCTTTTTTTCTAAACGGTTCTATTTTTTTTACTGAACGTACCCCTTCATGTCATATCAGTCATTTCATCTTTTCAAATCACCGTATACGCCAATATACAGTGGGCGGGCGTATGCTATACGCCCGTATAACAAGGGTACAGCAAGCACATTTACCTAAAGCCTTTTCTAAAGAGTGAATTTCAAGGATTGTCCTTTATCTTTATACCCATTTTCAGGCGTTGTCCTTTATGTTCAAAATTGATGAGTTTTGTCCTTTATGTTCTCATATCATACACATTTTGTCCTTTAAGCCTAACCCAATTAGTTTTTTCAGTTAAATTTGGTCATATGCTTTGCACATGAGGGTATTTTTGTCAATTCAAAGCTAAGTTCAACGGCAGATTTACAGCTCAAAGCTTCTGTAACCTTAGAATTGACAGAAATGCCCTCATGTGCAAAGCACCTGACCAAATTTAACTGAAAAAACTAACTGGGTTAGGCCTAAAGGACAAAACGTGTATGATATGAAAACATAAAGGACAACGCCTGAAAATGGATATAAAGATAAAGGACAATGGCAACCAAATGAGTGGCAAAGTGAATCTTATGAATTACACATTCAGCATCATGAAAAATCTAGTAGAAATCTGAGACAGAGTTCTATACTGTAATCTGGAAACAGACTAAATTGAATATCTTTTCAGTTTTCGGTTTTATTATCAGAATGCAGAAATAATGGAATAGAATACATATCCTCAAACATAACATAAATCTATAAACCCCCCAAGAACAAAAAAACAAATAGCAACTGCAATACAAGGATATGATAGAGAAATGTACCAGTCTCGATTCTGATAATCACAACGGCTGTTTATACAGATCATACGGAGACCATAACGCATCCAACGGGCACGGTTGTTTCGAATCGAGTCTCAGCCACGGCTTCCCACTCCCACTCCAATGCAGCAAGCTAACCGGACCGGGGTGCAGGTCACGACAACTACCCTTAACATTATCCCCACCCAACCCATGCTGGTTCCACCCATGGTCAATTGGAGCCACATGACCCGCAAAAACCAGCAGGAATGGAGGTAACGACCCGAGCTCATATATCCGCTCGTTTTTCTGAATCTCCATCCACTTTTCGATCCGTTTCGTATACCCGAACTCCCTCCATTTCTCCAAATCAATAACCATCACTCCAGTGTTGAAGTAGCATGCATTCCTACCGTTGAAAATGCCGGAATACTGCCGGTTTGACCAGAAACCGCCGGTGAAGTATTTCGTGAAATTTGCGTGACAATACTCCGGTGCTCCGATTGTTTTCTCACCTAAACTTGTTCCCCATAGCTTCGCCACGTCATCAACCACCACCAGATCGGAATCTAGATAAATCACTCGCCGGACGCACGGTTCGAGCATGTCGGCAATGTAATTTCGCGCGTAATTTAGCGGCTGTTCCAATGCTTGACGCACCGACGTTGAAATCAGCTTCCGTACAATCTCCGGATCGAAATAATACAGTTTAAACTTCAATTTAGGGAAAGTTTGAGAAACTAGGGTTTTGAGGTTCGTATCAGAGACTAAAAAATGGAAGAAAACACTCTCCGGACACGATGCGTGCTGCAAAATCGAATGAACTGCGGCAATCGAGCCTCGTAAATACTCGAAATCGAGAGTTAACGCTACGTGTACCTGAGCCGGATCGCAAACATCGCCGGAATGTTGAACCGGAACGCATCCGGCGGCGTTGCGGAACTCCGACGCGCGACGAAACGACGATGTTCGGTGACGAAACCGTCCGTCGATGTGCGAGTGCGAATGCGAATGAGATCTAATCGCTTCAGCAGGATGAAACGATTGTAACGAAGGAGCGAGAACAATCATCACCAATGCCGCCGATACAAAGCCTGAAAATCTGATTATCCATTGCATTTTACAATCTACGGTTGAAAATTAGGGTTCCGGGGAGGTCCGGCACAACTGAAAACCAAAAAAAATCAAAATCAATCAGTTAACGAATTAATCAACGAATCTAGAACATTATTGATTAATAACTATAACTTACAATCTACAATCGCAAATCACCACCGGCGGTTGAAACCTAGGGTTCCGGTGAGGTCCGGCACGATTCAAAAGCGAATAAATCAATCAATCTATCAAATAATGAGTGAATCTAGAGGATTATCGATTATTATGAATTATCGAACGAATCTGAAACGAGAACCTTGTGGAATTATCAGAAGAAGATGCTGCCGTGAGAACGAAGCGATCTTCTTCTGAAGGTGACGTCACTGCAGTGAAGGTGTCGGTGGTGTTACCGGAGAGTGTGCATATTCCGTCGAATGTTCTCGCCGGCGATAACGATTCCGTCCTCCAATCTTCGCCGGAAAACGAAGATGACGATGAAGGACGGAGAAGAAGAGAGAAAATGGGGATTTTTTTAATTTTTTAATTAATTTTTTATTTATTTTTTGAAAATTTTGGGGTTTGGTTTCTGGAGATTGAACGGTGGCATCGCGTGTTGTTATGTTGTTGGAATCAATATATTTGTATACTCTATGCACTTGCTTTATTTTAATATAACAATAATAATATTATATTATGTGTGTATATGTATATTAGAAGCTGTGTTAGTTTCGGTACAAACCATATTTATCCTATAAACCGTAAGAAAATATACTATCACTTAAAAAAAGTTAAATTAGCATATACTAAAACTATACTAAAACTAGCATATACTAAAATTAGCATATCACTTAAAAAAAGTTAAATTAGCATATACTAAAACTATACATACATAAAATTAGCACTTTTGAATTATATTATCATATGAAAATTAATAATAAGGTGATTTTAGCACATATGTAAATGATATCAGCATTTTTTTCTTTATGTAAAATTATATCATCACATTGAAAACAAAAGAGAATATCCGAATAGAGAATTAATTGTTTGTTAGCATAATTATAGGAAATTCAACATAACTGATATTATTTAGGTTATTATTTTACTATTTCTTTACAATTGGTTAGATGTCATATGACACTTTTTAAATGGTTTTTACCCTTTGTATACGAAATGTGGTTTGTATTTGATTTTATTCCTATTATTTAAATGGTTCTTATCCTTTGTATACGAAATATGGTTTGTATTTGATTTTACTCCTATTAAAAAATATAATAAAATTACATGATATAACAATCTAATAATATAGATAATAATAAATGCGATGTGCTTTTTATTTCTATCTGATATGAGATATTCTTTAATGCCTTAGGATTCTTTTATTTGAATCTGCTAGTTTTGATAATTAGAAAATTAAATTTTGAAGCTGGAAATTATGTATAAATAAATTAATTTATTTATTTTGGATAAGCTTTAACCGTTAAAATTTAAGATTTAATTTGATAATTGAAACTTTGAGAGATGCATACATGTCCAATAAATCTATTAAAAATTTAAAATATCATATATTTTATTTAAATGATTATATCATTAATATCGTATATTTTATTTTGAATGATTATATCATTAAAATCAACAATTTTAATGGGTTTCATCAAACACAATTAATGGGGCTATAAATTTATTTATTGATTTCTCAAAATTTGAGAATTTCATTTTTACTTTTTATTTTTATTATGGCCGGTAATAGGTAACTTGTATAAAATAAAGTTAGATATGTTCACTGAAAAGTACATCATGTGATTTTTCACTTTTTATAAAATAATTAAAATTAAAAGGTTAGGGTCAATCATTTCTTCTTCTTTTAACATAAAACATACAACTATGTTATAGACATCATCATCATTATACTCAGTAAATTCACCAGAGTTAAGGTAGTGTCTGAGGAGGGTAAAATATAGACAGTCTTACCTCTACCTCGTAGGAATAGAGATGTTGCTTCCGGTGAGACCCCCCAGCTCGATGGTAGTTTTGTATCAAGTATTGGATATAAGGCACATTACACTCGGCAATTAAGGCAAAGACCAATTAGTGCATGTACTCTCTTGTATTTCGGCTATCAACGCCACCACATGATGCATGATTATCCATTCCCCTCTTTTAACATTATTTTCACGAAATTAGTAAAATAACGTTAAAATTAGTGCACTTTAACCCCCCCCCCCCGAGCGCCCACACATATATACATTAATACAACTGTGTTATAGACATTGGATATAATGTAGTGAAACGAGTCGTATTCATGTTTATAACTTGTGTTGTTCCCATCGTCAGAGATATGTTAAACCTGCTAAGACATGATTTTTCAGCCCTAATTTTTATGTTACTAAATTTTAAAGTAGTCCTTTTTATTGATTTCTTTACTACGTCTCTTACATCGTTTTTATCACAACTATTATGTTATTTCCTGTAGTTTTTACTTTGATCTTTAGCGTTTATAACCGTTTTTCTACAATTTCCTGTAGTCTTTAATTGTCGACGAATCAAATGTAAATCACTATTGTACACAAATCAAATCTATTATCTATATTAAAACAAAACATTTTGGTGCCACTTGGCATAATTTTAATCCATTAATTGCCACCTGGCATCTCCTTACGCCTCCTTTAGTACATTTAGGAGGGAAAACATCGCCTCTTTTTATTCCATTTGCTTCTTTAATACGCTTTTGCTCTTACAATACTCTATCACCGACTTTCAAAATTGAAACAAACCCTAATTCTCGCTACCTTCCTTTCTGTGATGAATCTTTCTACATCCGTCACCAGATCTCCTCCCTCATTATCCTAGCCACCATCTCCATCTCCTCCCTTTCTCTGTCATGAATCTTTCTCCAGGCGATTCTAGGGTTTCTTTCCCGGTCGCTTCAAGATCTAAGCTTTCTGAGAGATGAATCTTTGTAGATCCAACACCAGATCGACTGGTGTGACCGCTCGGTACCTTTCTTTTTACCATCTCTATTATATGTTATTTGAATCGGATCTGGGTTGTAATTTTCCAGACTTGGTGGAAGATCTGGGTTGCATCTTTGTGTCTCGATATGGTGGAGGAAGACCTGGCCAGCTCTAGGTCGATGTATACTAAAGCTTCAGGTATCTTTTAAATTTTGGTTGTTTTGATCTTCCTACTGATTATTTTGTTTTTGTTTGATCTTTCTTTTTACCATCTCTGTTATATGTTATTTGAATCAGATCTAGGTTGTGATTTCCTAGACTTGGTGGAAGATCTGGGTTGCATCTTTGTTTCTCGAGAGGGCGGAGGAAGATCTGGCCAGATCTAGGTCGATTTATTGTAGTCATTGCAGAGATATTGGTGAGTTGACTCAGTTCGGTTGAATGATTCAGTTGACTCATGTGTTGTTTTATGTTTACCTGTTGATTAAATGTTGGTTGTTTTACAGGTCTTTGGGTTTTATCAACTATCAGACATTGTAATTTCCATGTAATAAGGTATACTAAAGCTTCAGGTATCTTTTAAATGTTGGTTGTTTTGATCTTGCTACTGATTATTTTTTTTTTGTTTCAGTTTATTGGATATTTTGATCTTGCTGTTGAATATTTTTGTGAAATGTTGGATCACATCCGATTTTTAATGCTTCAGGTATCTTTTAATTTTTTTAATTTTCATGATTATTGATTTATGTTGTAGTTTTCACTGAAATTCAAAGCTGCAGATCTCTTCACATTAGTACTACGTTTCAGATTTTAATAAATTATCATAACAACACCAGGATCTAGAATAAAATTAAATGAGAGTTTTTATTATAGTATCGGTTTTCAGTTTCTATCAGTTTTGTTATGCAAATATGTTGTTATCTTATGCACAGAGTCAGATCTAACACTATTACTGTGAATCAATATTTTTTGACTGTGAATCAATATTTTTTTTGCAAAAGTCAAAATAGGTCAAATGGATTGACGGGTTGTAAAGAGGTTGGTGAGTTTTAGATATTTTGCAAAAAAATGGTAGTTGTTGAAGCCCATGTTAGCAAGAAGTCAACAATGGTAAACCAAGTTGTTTTATTTCAGCTCTAGCTTTTACGCTCATCAAATAAAAGTGTTCAAAAATTAAAATCATTTGTAATTATTTAAATTATGCTTTGACTCAGATGCGTTCTTTTAGGTTGGTGCTGGAATATCAAAGCCAAATAAGGTCATTACAGCTTGAATTGTGGCATATTCTTGGTCCGTGTGGGCTATCCTGGTGATATCTTGCGCTCCAAACCTGTTGGTAGGCTTTTTTTTCTCCAGATTTGTATCTTTGTTCTTTCTTATTATTTGCAACTACATTTGTTGTAATCTTGTTTTAGGTCTGCAGTACCTGTTGGTAGGCTCCAAACCTGTTGGTAGGCTTTTTTTTTTTTTGTTGTCGTTTTAGGTCTGCAGTACCAGAGTACATGAAAACTGAATGGCGTATGGTTGCTCTCTATATCGTGGTTTTGTTCGTGTCTTGAAAGGTATCCTATGTGCTATTTTATGTTTTAAGTCTGGCTACTTATTTACATTCAGATCTGAGGTGTTTGTTTTATCTACAAAAGAAGGCTGCTGTGCTCTCCATGATTTGGGTGGTTAAATCCAAACAGTAGGTTTCTGAAAGCATCTCTCAAGTCTCATCAGGCTCTCCACGATGGCCTGTGGCTTCATCGTCGTCTCTCTTAATCACATGTGACCCAAATCTTCTTGCTTTGGTTGGTTTGCTGCACTTCTACATGTGAGAGTATACTTTATGAGGTCGCCGTTCTGATTGGGTTAGTCTCTGGAGTTTACCATCACGCTCGGTTTCTTTTTCGGTGAGTTCTTTTATTGGCGTGTGTTCACTAACGTCGTTCTTTGACCTATGTTTTCAGGTATTTGTTACCACTGACCACATTTTTTTTGCCCGTGCATACTGCTTTAGAAATCTATAGGTGAAGCTGTTGAGGTTGGTTATTAAAATATGCAAACTTCTTATACTGATCAATTTTAAAAAATCAACTGACGTTGACTTTTGTGTGATGAAGGTCCAGGATAGTAATGATGTGCTATGCTACTTATAATAAGTTAAATCCCATTATTGTCATGATATACATGCGATAGCTGCTGATGAAGCACCAATATCCAAAAGGAAGACTAAAGAGAGAGTTGAAATCCACATGTTAAACCGTTTTGGAGGATGCTCCTAATGCTACCGGGTAGACTCAGACACACCCATGTATGATTGGGCACCATTCTGTTTTTTTACTTATTATGCTTCAACTTTGAACTTACAGATTATTTTTTACTGTTTTAACATATAAGCAATTTTATACTTGCTGTGAACATTCAATCCCATCAAAAGTTTATTTATTTTCTTCATTTTTAAACCCAAATTAAAAGACTTTCACACACATATCATGAAACAGCTCACCTTTTTTTCACAGAAATGTCGTTTTAGATCAGAATTTGGGTTACAGCAAACATCTAATTATCTGATAGTTACAACTTCCTGCACCACATCAGAACGCCTTTTTTACATGTCATTTTATTACACCTGATTATTTGATTCTCTTGAAGCTTTAATTAATTTTAGAACACAGTTTTTTGTACCACGCTTAGAAGGCCATACTTCCTTCACTACCCTCACTATATTACCAGGATACACAAACTGTAGACCCCTGTTGTGAGAGGGTTTTAACACTACAAGAATTATACACCATTAGCGACGACACCATTAGCGGCGACGACACCATGCTTCGTATCAACTTCACTTCTATTTTAGATACCATGTTTGCAAGTTTGCTCAAGTCCTTTCTGGACAATAGGGAAACCCTAGGGTTCAAATTCTAATTATTAACAAACCTCCGGAATATTGAATATGTACGTGGTAACAAACATGCAATCGTGGGTTTGAATGGGAGAATCGATAATTATATGGACATTAACCAGATTGTGCTTTTGAAGCGAGCATTTTTTGATGATCTACATGGGCTTCAATGCCAACAGATATTATATATTTGTGTTTAAGCCACCCGCGAAACTCGCGGGATCTTAGGCTAGTTGCTAATATAGCAAAATAGTACACAAATCAAATCGCTAATATAACAAATATGACTAAAGTAATAGGATGAAAAGTTTCGCCAATGTGTGATTGCTACTAAAGCAAAATTTGATTGAAGCTAAAACATAATCCAAAATATTTTACTGATGGTTGTCTGAGGATTACTTGATTAATGATGGTTACTTAAGACCTAAAGAAAAGGCTTTAATTTAGTATATTTAAAGATACTATAATTATTATTTAATGAAAATAAATGAAATTGAAATATATTACATCTTGAATTTAATTTAGTTACAAAAAGTACATATGTTGACAATAAAAAAATACTTTTGCTTTGAGTCTCTTATATTGACAAAAACAGTTAACTACAATAAAGTGACAGATAAAAGAGTAACAAGCTTTGTACCCACAACCTTTTAGATGGTGGATTAATAGATCATGCATGCAAGAAATTCTCTCTAAACTATTTTGAATCTGATAACTGATTAGTGATATTGGGCCCGTGGGCTTCCGCAAATTATTTGGTTCATCACAAATTATAGTAATTAGAGTTAAATGCCATTTTAGTTCTTGTGGTTTGTGTCGTTTTGGCAGTTTAGTACAAATGTTTCATTTTTCGCTTGTGGATCCAAAAAGGTTTCACCGTTGCTATTTTAGTCTACTGGGTTAATTTCATCCATTTTCTCTGTTAACGAGAAGGACAATTCAGTCATTTTATATGTAATTCTGTGAACTAGAAGGGCAATTCAGCCATATAAAATGACCGAATTACCATTCACGTTAACAGAAAAAAATGGATGAAGTTAACCCAGTGTACTAAAATGGCAACGGTGAAACATTTTTGAACCCACATGCGAAAAATGAAACATTTGGACTAAACTGACAAAATAGCCCAAACCAAAAGGATTAAAATGACATTTAACTCTATTACTTATTTTACTAGTTTTATTTGGTTCATCACAAATTCAATTATTCATATCACAAATTATGTTAATCATTTTACTAGTTTTATAATATACACGTTTAAATACGATTTAAATATATTTATTTAATCATCTAATGCCAGTTACACGTTTAAATATATTTATTTAATCATGTAATGCCAGTTTAATTTAATTGACTGAAGCTTGACAAATTCATCTAGGTATGATTATTTTAATATTATTATGACTATGATTATTGTTGTTATCTAAACATATTTGTAATATTATTTAACTAGGTTATAAAAGAAATTATGTCTTAAAAAACTTGCGTATTGTACGACTTGAATAAACCAAGTCTTATACTAAGTGAATGAATATATGTCATTTGTTAACACATGCAGTCGTCAAGACATGTCTTTAATAAGTGAAATTTGACGCGACATCTATAATTTATGTTAAGCTAATTTTCAAAACACTTTTTCAACTATGTATTAACTTTTTTTCATGTAATTAAGAAACGTAAATTCAACTAAATTGTACTTACTTTTTTTAAATATCATTTTGACATAGTCTAGTTAACTTAATTTAAACTACAATTATAAATACAGAAATATGAATACATATAAAAAACTTAAGGAGTAAAATTTGATTTTTTAATACAATCTATTTTCTATTTATTATTTAACATATTTTTACAATTCAAACTATCTTACCATATTTTAAGTTACATTAAGATATGTTTGACCCTTATCAAGCATAACCATTTATCTTGTCTCATGATTCTTATAGGTCTATATTTTTACTTGTGTACAAGAGTAAAGTCAAAATATACAAAACCAACTTGATGAGAATATATCTTATTATCTTCGAACACACTGTTTGAGGTGCATAGCGTTTGTAAATGGTATCTAACATGGCCCAAAGAATCAAAGATGGTCCCAAGTTGAGAGGGTGCTTGTATAATGTATAGTTTCAAGTTTTCAAAGGTTTCATTTATACAACAAGATAAATATTCTCACCGTTTGAAAAAAAGTTTTCATTTATACCAAAACTCATTTCTAATATTAGATTGAACTACACCAGGAAGACTTATGTACGGTCTGGTTTTCTTTCTGTGACCAGTGGCGGACCCATGATTTTTTTTCAATGGGGTCCTCTTTTTTCAGTGTTCAAATTTTTCATAACAAAAGTTAGAATTTCGGGGCGGGGCGACCAAGTGGTTCTTAAACCCATATACCATCAAAAGTGTCTTAATGATTCAAATATGTTGGAGTTTCAAAATTTATCTTTCATGACTTTTTTGTTGATGGTGCTTATTTTTGTTAATGAATTAAGAAGATTTAGAGTAACGTCAACACTATTGTAGACATTGGATTCATTGACAAAAAACAACATTGGCATTAGCAATAATTAATATGAAAGAATACATTATTTTCACATTAACAACTAAGAATTTATAAACCCATTGACTTTTATTTTAATATATATATATATTTTTTTTTTGAAAAGTAAACTTCATTCACACCAAGCCGGCCCAAACCGGACCGACCCCAAACTACAAACAAATTACATATTTACAAAGGACATCCATTCTTCCCATCTTATTCCTTTATGTCTAGATTTATTAGAAAACCAAAGGAATCCTAATGCTTTAACTTCACTCAAAATCCTATCAATCCTGACCGGGGTATTGTCGAAAATCAACTTGTTCCTCGCGCGCCAGAGACTCCAACAAACTAAGATGACGATTCCGTGAATAGCCTCCTTTTTTTTTGACCGAAACTGTAAGAGTCTTATGGAGTTCGAGAAGATCTTGTATCGAGAAAGCATAAATGAGAGGGATTTTGCACCATGTACTAATACCGTTCCAAACAACCGCGGATGTTGAACAAGCAGTGAACAAGTGTTCAGCCGATTCATCAGCCGAAGAGCATAGCGGGCAACTTGGGTCTTCGAAAAAAACGTTCCTTCTCCTTAAAGCGAGCCTAGTCGGGATTTTTTCTTTTTCCGCTCTCCAAATAAGAATGTTGCACTTATCCGGGAGCCAATCACACCATTCCATGACGAAATTGTTGTCTGAATTCCTGACAGAGTTAAGCAGAGTTTTGACCGATCTGACAGAGAAGCTACCATCGGTCTGAGGAGACCAATTCCACTTGTCTGCTCTGTCTACTAACCGAACCTGAGCCAACAAATCGCTAAGCTGCAAAAGACGGTCGGACAAACCTAAAACCGCCAGGTCTTCCTTCCAATTCCACGAGAAATCAACATCCGGCCCATTGCATATGACACGGTCAGCTACAACACATTTTTTAACAGCCTCTAAGCGAAAGAGGTCAGAAAATAGAACCTTGAGAGGCTGATCAGAAATCCAAGAATCCAACCAGAACGATATGCTGTTTCCATTCCCGATGGCTCCCTTAATGTAGTTTTTAAGAGCGAGGTCACCCACTTTGACACAATTCAGAACCTTAACAATATTCTTCCATACACCATTCAGGGAATTCTTAACCGGATATCCATCCCACCCAACCCGATAGTTACCAAAACTACCAATGCTCAACATAAACTATTGACTTTTACTTAGTGATTTGTACAGAGAAGCTAGAGAAGGACACTTGCATAGCATATCTAAAACAAACAACTTACAAAAACATATCTGCTAGTGGAAAAAAAAACTGATAGTAGAGAGTCTCGAACGTGCCACCTTTGCTTTAGAGTTAACTGCCATTTTCGTCCCTGTGGTTTGGTCACTTTGGCCATTTCAGTCCATTTTTCAAAAATGCGCCATTTTCGTCCCCCACGTTCTGGAAAGGTGCCATTTCAGTCCAAAAATCATAACCCAGTTAAGTCAGTTAGTAAATAAGGACTGATTGTGTAAATTTGTAACATAAAGGACCATTTAAGTAAATATTAAACACCACCACCACTAGCCCTGCCACCACCACCACTCCGCTGCCACCACCACCACCACCGCCACCACAGCCCTGCCACCACCACCACAGCCCTGCCACCACCGCCACAACCCTGCCACCACCGCCACCACAGCCGGTTCATCATCATATCAGACGAGAGAGGGAGAAAGTCGGAGAGAGAGAGAGAGAGAGATAACGAGGCGGGAAAGAGAACCGGCGACGGTGGGGCTGCCTTCCCCAGATGATGACGATGATGACGTTGATGGTGGTGGTTCTGGCGGCGGCGGTGGTGACCATGCTACTGTTCATCGTCTTCCCCAAAACGGTCAACAGAAGTCAAACGGCCTAATTCTCGATCAATACCGGATAATATTCAAATTAAACTTGCAGAAACATTGTACAAGTATAAACATACCGATTGGGTGATTAAAACCGACCCGGTATCGCGTGCAACGGCGTGGCGACAGTCTCCGACGACGGGTATTCCGGCGAGACTTGCAGACGATGAACAGAGGGTATTTTCGAAGGGGTAAAGGATTTTGAAGGGTGTGAGAGTTTCGTATGGGTTCAGGGACTCTAAATAACACAACAATTTGACACTTAATCGACAAACTTCTGTGGATTAATTCCACTTTGAATTTTTTATAAAAACTCCGATTTCACGTGGTGTCGGGCATGCTTATTGAACAATTACAAAGCGTGGGGAGTTGTTTACGATCTGTGAGAGTGGTGGTGGCAGCGGAGTGGTGGTGGTGGCAGGGCTGTGGTGGCGGTGGTGGCAGGGCTGTGGTGGTGGTGGCAGGGCTGTGGTGGCGGTGGCGGTGGTGGTGGTGGCAGCGGAGTGGTGGTGGTGGCAGGGCTGTGGTGGCGGTGGTGGTGGCAGCGGAGTGGTGGTTGTGGCAGGGCTAGTGGTGGTGGTGTTTAATATTTACTTAAATGGTCCTTTATGTTACAAATTTACAGAAACAGTCCTTATTTACTAACTGACTTAACTGGGTTATGATTTTTGGACTGAAATGGCACATTTCCAGAACGTGGGGGACGAAAATGGCGCATTTTTGAAAAATGGACTGAAATGGCCAAAGTGACCAAACCACAGGGACGAAAATGGCAGTTAACTCTTTGCTTTAAGATGGAAGGGGTTTACCATTGCAACAGGGTTGAATTTTAGACCATGGGGTCCTTTGAAATAATTTTATGGGGTCCTTCAAAAAATTTATATATCGTTTCTATTACTTTTTTAAAAAAGATTAGGGTCCGTGGACCTCGACCCACTAAGTGTAGGTCCGCCGAGGTCTGTGACACATAGAGATATTAGATTTTCTTGATTAGGGATGAGTTTTTTTTTTTCCAAATACCCGCACTTGTATCCGTACCTATACACGTACTGATTTTAGGTATTCGGTACATGTATTGGTACCCGGTTTTATTGATTCGGTATTTGGTGCTTTCAGTATCGGTACGGATACGAGTAAAAAAGGGTACTCGTACCGACTTTTATCTAGAACTTAATATTTTAATATTATATTTTATTTCGTATCATAGTATTTATAGTACTCGTATCGATTCTACCTATTTGGCAACCGTATTTGACATTGGTACCTGTACCAATTTTACCTATTTGGTATTGGTACTCATGCCAGTTTTAACTATCTAGTACTTGTACGAGTGCTTAAAAAAACAAAATGGTACTAAAACGGGTACCGACGTACCGTACCAAAATACCCGTACCGTGCCAATATATCCGGTACGGTATTTGGTACCTGGTTTTGTTTAAATTCGGTACCAGTATTTTCGGTACCGGTATGAGTACGGTTACGATACCAATCCCATCCTATTCTTGGTACTTGTTTAGTTTAGTTTCGGCTCAATATGGTTTATAACAAAAAAAAAAAAAAACATTTTCTTGTATTTTAGTATAACAAAGCCGTTTAAATGTATGATTCAAGTTAAAGATAGTTTCATGTATAATAGTTGCTTGCTTTAGGAGTATCCATATCTTCTTTTCAAGTTGCTTTCGTTAAAGGTGTGTTTAGACTTTAGAGTGGTTATTGTTTAAATTGTATATCTTGTTCTTCTCTTAATTGCTTCAACTTCTATTAACTTCCAATTTTACAATTACTTATATATCAAGGGATATACAAAGTTATATAATTGTAGCATAATTGTTAATATAGCATGTAACTATATATTATTTAATGAGGTTAAATTTCAACTTATATTTCTTGGATTCCACTTCACTTCAAACCAAAGCCAGGTCCACTTTTTTTTACTAGTTATCCTTTCAACTTTGAAGGAAGATAAGACAACTTTCATTACACACCAATTTTAAGTTACATAATCGAACTTTTTTTTTCATCAAGGTTGCTAGGGCAACTTTAACCCATGTCTCGTAACGATTTAAGGTTATGTTCCCTAGTTCACCTAACGCGGGAGAAGAAAAGAAAGTAAAGGGAAGAAAAGAAAAAGAAAGGATGTATTTCCTTCCATTTCCTTTCAAATCGGAAGGAAAAACAAAAGAATTTACCCTAGTTTTCATTCCATTTCCTTTCTTTTCCTTCCTTAAGCGAAACTCAGGGACATAACATAAGAGTGGAATCTCAAAATCTACTTTTACGTTGCAATTAAATATCGGTCCTACCAATGATATACGATCTATGATGTAGCTCGGATGTTATTGGTGCGGCCCGATTTGACTCCATCTCAATGATGAAATGTGATATTACTAGAAGACTAGACATGTTTAGAACAAGTTGATCTAGGCGTCATATATTGAAGGTATGCGTAATGTGTCGTGGTCAAACATCACACACGACGTGTCCCAAGAGTATATGAATGTTTGTTAAGGGCAAGCCCTTGTCTTATATCGCGTGTGTATGATTGTATGTATGTCAAGAGCTGGTAAATCGTGTTTTAGCGGGTTTAACAGGTCGCTGACGACGTGAACAACACAAGTTCTAAACATGAATACAACTCGTTTAACTACTTTATATCCAATGTCTATAACATAACTGTATGTTTTATGTACTAAGAAGGAGAAATGATAGATCCTAACATTCTAATTTTAATTATTTAAAATAAAATAAAAAATCACATACTGTATTTTTCAATAAATAAGTCTAATCGTGTCTTATATAGGTTACCTGTTATCAGACATCGTCTTTAATATCAATGACTTTATAGTAAAACCTCATCTAAAGTAATATGACAAAGGGCTCTTTTTAAATAGGTTCTATCAAATGTTACACAAATAAATGAACACAAGTAGATCCAATATATTGAAACATATAATATTTTAATTAAATACATTAAACGTAAAATATGATGTATGTTTGAAAAAAAAAATCATTAATAAATTATCCCTAGTTATTGAAACTTAAAAGTATTACTTAACTTAAGACGGTGGTCAATCCTTAATGTTCCAAATGCACAAAAGTCAATTTAATAAAAATCATAAATAAATAATAAATGAACAGAAGTAAAGAAATAACGGCTAATTTCTTTAATTCCTTGTAAATATCTATCTTGATTATAGTATTTATTTTTTTAAATGTCAATTTAAAACAAAAGACATATTATAGACAAAGCTATACTTTGAAGTCCCCATCAATAGAGTGTGACAATTTGTCTTTCTTTGAGTTAATTTTATCTTGTTTAACATGTGTTTGCAAATAACGTTCACAAAGATATAATCTCCGTCAATATATCAATCAACAAGAACATCAACTACGGTTGTTCATTAGCTAAATCGAATCAAGACAGATCAATTCAATTCTGGTTTATATTTTAAACAAACCAACTGAACGCGGATTGAAATACTCAACCATCAACAGAAGTGCTCAAACGGCACCAAAAACATGTTTATTTTTGTAATTGTTTATTGTATAAAGAGCAAAGGTGAGGGTAAGTAACGTGATTAATCGATACAAGGAGAGAAATCGGTATTGTATGTGAGTATTTTGAATTTTCACCTTCCATTAAGAGGAGATTATTTATATGCTTAGAGATTAGACGTTGTTTAAGTACTATTCACTAATGAATACATTCGTTCTAACGAAAATAAATGACTTGTTGCGTGCTTTGCCGTGTCCAGTAGTTTTGTCGGTCATTATGGTTATAATTTTGTTCAAATTTAATATGTGAATGGACTTTAATGTTCAAAAAACCGTTGAGAGACTTTTGTGAGACAAAACAGAAAGCATGTTGGTTTTTTACGTGTAAAAGATTGTTGAGGGACTTTCATGAGAAAAGTATGTTGGTTTTTTATAATATTTCTCATATGAACAAACTATCATTTCTATCTTAAATTTAGGATATTCTACATTGTTTTCTATAAGTTCAGGCCGACATTGGTCCGAATGTTGATGCCTAAAGGTTCGATACTCCGGTTTCCTCAAAAGCTTGGATCAACAATGGTCTGAGTGATGGTCGGTCACCCCTTCATATATAGATCTACTTGACCGGAAATGTTTGTAATAATATATACGTTTTTTTTCATCATATATATGGGTATTTAAAAAATGAATGAAGTAGTTAAATGTTTTTGATGGGCTTGTATAAGCTAACCCTAAACTCAAAAGTAAAATATCTGTGGTTTTGGACTAGGAAAATAAGTAGTTAGATATGTGATCCATTATTAAGTTTCCAATGGACTTATTGGGCTTAAGAAGCCTAGATATATGACCTCCACTCACAGTCTCACACGGCAGAACGATACCCACTTGCGAGAACCATAAGAACCATTGAGGATCAATGAGATAATGACACATCATTGCACATGTGCTTTTATTTGGAAGGTCAAAAAGCATGGGAAGACGAACAAGACCGACTCCGGATTGAAAGAAATGCTTTAGAGGATAGGCGGTGGATGACAGTGGGCACCGCCCAACAAATTGCTATCAACAACGCCCACCTCCTCCATGATCAAGAGAGGCACCGACGTGACCTCGAAGCAGGTCGGGAATACCAAGAGTATGTCCCGTGGACGTACTATGCCACCATCCGACAGCAGCCCGAGGCCGTGCAAGCCTCAGTTCATTAGCCTCAAGGTGTGGCCTCAAGTTTTGTAACGATACCTATGCCACCGCGGGCTTGGGGGGGGGGGGGGGCGCTGGCTCGACATCTTCAATGAAATGATGTTGGCCCTTTCCAATTACCCTTACCAACCATACCCACCGGCAGATCCTAACGAACGTTATCATGAGAAATTAATATAAAAATTGGATGGAGTTACTGAATAGACCAAAATTGATATGAAAACCAAACTATTGTAATTAAAAATTGGATGGAGTTACTGAATGGTCCAATGTTTTTTCTAAAGACAATCCAACAAAATTCTTGTGAAAATGCCCAAAACAAACTAGACAGGTTACATATGTCCATAAAGCCCAAATTAACACATCTATCGGACACGCCTCCTCGCCACATCTCATCATCCACAACATTGTGCTCTGTAAAAAAAAATTACAATCCTGTTCGACACAATCCTAATCACCGTTTTTTTCTTTAGCCATATGAATGATGCCTGTGACGGTCCTTCTCCCTTGAAGAATAAGAAGAGCCATGGTAGTCTCGATCTGGAATAATAGCGTATGATCATAAATGTAGAAGTAAACTTATAGAAAAATGACTTGATTGGGAGGCCTGAAAATCAACCTACCATGATGAAAGTCAACCTAACACGAAGATTAAGTTACTTTTGAATGGATTAGGTTGACTTTCAAGCGTTGCGATTATGTCTCTCAATCATTTTTCGAAACTATAGGTGCGACAAATAAATAAAAATTGCGACAACAAATTACCTCGAGAAGAATGGTGCTTCGGCTTTTCTGCATGTCCTGCAAATTTACAATCAGGATAGAAAACATCAGACTTCATAAAACAGCATATAGAAAATTAAATGAGCATTGAGAATAAAAATCTCCTAGATCATTTAATCTAGAGTTAATTACTGTTTTCGTCCCTGTGGTTTGTCAAAAATCACTATTTCAATCCATTAGTTTAAAAATTGCGATTTCAGTCCCTGTGTTTTCACTTTCGTACCATTTCAGTCCTTGTGGTTTCACTTTCGTAACCATTTCAATCCATTATTCTGTTAAGTACAGGGACTGAAATGGTTACGGTGTGGACTGAAATGGTTATGAAAGTGAAACCACAGGGACTGAAATCGCAATTTTTAAACTAATGGACTGAAATAGTGATTTTTGACAAACCACAGGGACGAAAACAGTAATTAACTCTTTAATCTAAAAGTTGATATATAATAACAAACCCATTATCAAATATAAAACTTTATATAGATTTTGCTATCGTATTTAAGGCCTTAATTCCCGTCTTTATCAGATAGTTTCAGTTTCCTTCTCAGGATGACCTGAAAGACTAAATTTTTTCCTTTTGTTTGTTTTTAATCTAAACTAGGGTTGTAGTAACCCACGCGTTGCACCGAGACGTGATTGAAATTGGCTACGTATCACACACCATGACAACCGATAAATAAATTCGTAAAATTAAAATGATTTCTAAATGTGTTAATGTTATTTGCGTCGTAGCTCGGGCTCTGAACATCAAAACGATAAGAAAAGCTAAAACAATAAGGTAAATAACAAAGGTAAACGTAAAAGAAAACGATATGAACTCTCGGTTTCGGTGCACTCGTTATAGCAAATGAAAAAGAAGTCAAAAAAAATAACCAAAAGGGTATCTGCCAGTTTAAAAATTTTCGAAAGTTGGCTGTTTTTCCGTATCGGTATCGTTTCGTTCGTTAAAAAAAGTAAACTAAAAAAAGCAAAAAAAAAAAAAAAAAAAAAACTCATGTTAGAATACTAAACTAAAAAAAAGCTCAAGTTAGTAAGCTCCAAAGCTCATGTTATCATGTTGGCACTATTCAACTTATGTTGGCACTATAGAGATAATTATATAGAGATAATTTCTAACGTGCTCCGTGCTCCACTCTGATTCACTAATATTAGTTGATGTTAAAATCGCCTATGGGTTCTCGCTGCTCAAGATTGGCTTGCTAAAAGCTTAAATAAGCTCAAGCCCGAACTCGGTCTTATAAAATAAACTTGTTTAAGAAACACGCCCAAGCATCATATTCAGCGCTTAGTTAGGCTAGCGAGCCTAAACATGGCCTTTATCAAATATAATAACTTTTATGTAATATAATAAATATATAACATAATGAAAATAATTCGATAAAAATAACCAAATAACATATGTTATATATATAAAATTATATTTGTAAATACTCCTATATAGAATTGCTAGATATGTACATAAAGTCATAAACAAAATAATTAAATAACTAATGACTAATAAATAATAAACGAGTCAAGCGCACGCCATGCTCGAGCTTGAAAATTTCTCATGAGCCAAGCTTGAGCTCGCCTTGGCTCGTTTACACCTGTAAATTTGCTCCAAGATTCCACTATATTGTCATTATCATTAATTTACTATTAAACAATATATGGAATTTTTAGTCGATGTTCACAATTATTGCTCATAAAGTAGTTCAGGTAAACTTTTGCAATTTCCAATTTTCAGATGATCAATAAAAACATGTGGTATTAACAAGGCACAACAAACTAACCTGAATCCTTTCCTCTGTCCTTTGACCGATGTCTTCTAACTTTGACTTTTTCTCTGTCCCTGTCATCTTCATAATCTCTCCCTCTTTCACGGTCACGCGTTTTGTGTCTATCCCTTTCCCTTTCTCGTTCCCGTTCCCTATCCTTTGACCGGTCAATGCTGGAATCCGTTGCATACTCCTTACTTCTTGAAACGCTTTCATCTTTGGCCTCCTCAACTGGAATCTTCTGAATATCGTCACTCTTTGTTGAATCTTTTAACTTACCAATTGCTGCTTCTTTTAAGGCATCTTTGGAGTCAGGATTAACAGCTGCAGGAGACACTTTGGTCGTATCTGCATCATCAAGAGTTGGGGGCCCACTTGATGGAACGTCCTACAACACATACCAATATCTGGAATCATGATGCACCCTAAAAATATTATTAAAAAAATAGAATATATATATATATATAGGGGAAGGTTCAAATGAGAACGCTAAATATTGTGAGAACCGTGAGAACAAATGAAAAAACCGCAAGAAGTTGGTCAAAAACAATTCAAATTCAAAAAAAATTTCTACACTTATCATTATTATTCGAATACAATGTTAGAAATTTAATTTACACGTTTAAATTTACATGAATTCGTAAATAAAGAAAATTTACACGTGTAAGTTTGCCATTTACACATGTGTAAATCTGTTATATTTACACATGTGTAAAAAATTTAAAAAGAGTGATTTTGAAAGGAGAAATGAATTATTTGATGTTGTAAATTCTTTTTCTGATGTTGTATCTTAATTACAATGAGGTTTGTATTAAAAAAATTGGTTTTGATTGGTTTTTCCATTCGTTCTCACGGTTCTCGCAATATTTAGCGTTCTCAAGATAACCCTCCCCTATATATATATATATATATATATATATATATAGTGTGAGGTTCATTGGGGAACACTTAAAAAGTGGGGAACAGCGGGGAACCGACTCAAACGAACTCCGATTGGACTCATTCCAGCGGCGTTGGAACCGTCTAGTCGAACCCTAACTAGGATCTTTTAACCCTAAACCCTAAATCATAACCCCTAAACCCTAAATATATTAGGGTTTGACTTTTAGGGTTTAGCTTTAGGGTTTAGCCTTAGGGTTTAGCTTTAACGTTTAGCTTTAGGGTTTAGAGTTTAGCTTTAGGGTTTAGGGTTTAGCTTTAGGGTTTAGCTATAGGGTTTAGCTTTAGGTTTAGCCTTTAGGGTTTAGCTTTTAGGGTTTATAGTTTAGATTTTACGGTTTAGCTTAGGTTTTAGCCTTATTTTTTAGCTTTAGAGTTTAGAGTTTAGGAGTTAGGATTTAGGGTTTAGAGTTAAGAGATCTTAGTTAGGGTTCGACGAACCGGTTCCAACGCCGCTGAAATGAGTCCAATCGGAGTTCGTTTGAGCCGGTTCCCCGCTGTTCCCCACTTTTTAAGTGTTCCCCAATGAACTTTCCCCTATATATATATATATATATATATATAGGGTAAGGTTCATGCGAGAACCACCTTTTAGCTATTTTAAGTATTTTTGGTTGTGTTCACATTGATTCTCGCGGTTCTCGCAATAAAGGGTGGTTCCTAACGGATCCTTCTCCTATATATATATATGTGTGTGTGTGTGTGTGTATTGTACCTTGGGAATTGGCTGGGAAGGAGAATCAGATGGTCGATTGGACATTGTAAAAGAACCGCTTTGTTTGCATACGGGTATATACTGTGCCTTAGGTAGAGTGTATAAGTGAGCTAGAACTCTACAAACTTCATCAATACCTGCTTTATCGGCATCAAACGCTTTCCACCACGGCGGATTTTCAGGCAGGGGTACATGGAATCTGCGTGCAGCAGCGTATACAACTCCGCATGCCACAACTGCACTCTTGAAACGCACACATAAAGTTGTGCGCAAGCTGTCCAAAACATAATTACATCATTGTTTGTTCCTAAATAAAAGAACAAAGACGAGTTTAACAAACTCATACCTATCGTTTGCGAGATTCCAAGCTTCTTGTCGCAACTCTGAGGGTGTTTCGAGGGTGGCGAGATAATTTGATATGAATTTATGAGGATGTTCGACATGGCAGATGAAACCGAGCTCCCGCAATAAATGTCGTTCGGATCTGATCAGATCCATCTTTAGTTCGGAATATTTCTCGGAAAAGGCCTCTAAGTGCTCTATGGGTAGATTCTCCCTTCTACTTTCCATTCTGTAAAAGACGTTGAGGATGTGCCTTGCTCTCCTAGGGTTTTCCTCGAGCTTTGACGCAAGCAAAACACAACCGGCAGCAATTCTCTGAAAAAAATCACAGATATCCACTCATAAAAATATAAACAAAAAAAAAGAGAGAACAAAAATATATATGTAAGCAGAATTGGAATAGGTTCTATGAGGCTGCAAATGAACCGAATGTTCAGCGAAAAGTTCGTGAACCGTTTGGCGGGAAGTTCGTTCGTTTAATAAACAAACGAACATGAACAAGAAATTTTGTTCATTTAGTTAAATGAACATCTGAACGCCGCTTTCGTTCATTTATGTTCATGAACATTCGGTAACGTGTTCAATTGTTCGTTTGTGTTTGATAGTTCAATAGTGTTTTTTATTTTTATATTTTATCTAAATACTTCAAAATTCCGATGAATAAAAATATATAATCTCTAATAAGTAAGTATTATATATAATCTGTTCATGAACGCTTGTTTGCGTTCGTTTGTTTTCATATGTGTTCATGAACATTAATTTATGCCTGTTTGTGTTCATAAGCGTGCGTTTGCATTCGCTACCTAAAATTAACAAACGAACACAAAAACGTTCATTTCCTTAACAAACAAACACAAACAGAAAATCACGTTCGGTAAGTGTTCATAAACAGTTCATGAACACATAGTTTCCTTAACAAACGACCAAATGGTATGTAGTTAAGGCCTTTCCCAATCCTTGACTACATACGTTGAAACAAAAAAAAAAGAACAAACCTTGACGTTGAAACGAACAAATGACTTCTTGCAGTAGAAGCGATGAAATAGAACCTGACCTGTGGCCATTACTTGTTGTGGTCTGTGTGGTATGTAGTTAAAGGCTTTTCCAATCCAATTATTTAACATGGAGACAAATAGTAATAAGAATACAAGAAACTCAAAAGAAAAATGTAAAGGTTGGCAAAAGGATACAGCTTAAGTAAAATGCCGCTTTCTTGGATAAGATCACAGCCGTATATTCGAAGTGTTGTTTCGGTGGCTTCATCTATCCCGTCTTTTCTAGAAGGTGTGTTCTGAAGTTGCTCATCGGTTAGATAGAATGTATCAATAGCTGTGTAAATCATAGTTGATGGAGACCACACCTATCACAATGAACAACATTATAACAAATTAAGAAGTAGGCAACAAATAATTCAGGATGTAAAATGCAAATATTATACTGCTTGATACTCATTACTCAATAAATTAAGCAATCAACACTACATCAGATTCCATATGTTGTATAACCTTTTCAACAAACCTAATCAGTCAATAGCGGTGCTATAGCGGTTAGCGGACCTCAGGGTGTGTAGCGGTCCAAATAGCGGTGGCCTATAGCGGTTCCGCTATTAGCGGCGCTAAATACCGCTATAGCGGTGCTATAGCGGTGGCCTATAGCATACGGAACTGCTGTACTTTCGGTTCTATTGGACAGAATGAAATGAAAACGCCGTGAGTTTGAGGATGAAAAATTTGTGTGTTAGATATCTCATTGGATTATGAGTTAATTAATTTATCTATGCAACTTAAACCCGATTTCTGAGCAGATATGGTGAATCTTATCTCCTGTTTCGACATTGCAGCCCTACTGTTTGTCTGGTGATGTTTTCTGTATCCAAAGTCCAAACGACAAACGAACCGTAGAATGATCTTATTTCTAACGTTCCAATTGAATCCTAAACTACCTATCCGTTGCATACAGTGGTGGATCCAGGATTTTTTTCCAGTGGGTTCACTGATTTTAAATGATCCATTTTCATAGGACCGGACATAAAAAAAAATTGGGTCGGTTTGACAGTTCGGAGCGGGTAAGGTTAGTCATATAATAAAAATACAACATTTACAAGCCAAAGAAGTATCGTATCCTCTTAATGAACATCGGGTCACAATCCATGTATACATATATCTATCTCTTTACATTCATTGTTTTTATATGTATTTATTGTAACTGATAGCAATTGCGACCCGGAATCGCAAGATGTCGGTACAGTCAGGTTAGATATAGTCATATGGGTCGGGTTGAACCAACGGGTCAACATTAACATAATTCAAGCGAGTCAAACCGGACTACCATTCACGTTCAAATGGGTTGATTCCATCCATGCATGTATTCCCCACGTTCACCCATGTTTTCCTATATCCTTATTTTTATTTCTTTCTTTTCTTGTAAGTTATGTTCCGTAATAGTAGCATAGTGGTGTGTTAGTTAACTTTCTTTTCCTATATGTAAACGTATTATCTTAATGAAAGAAGTTAGTGAGTTTTAGAATGATTTTTTTTTTTCTTGTGTTAATTATCTCATGTTCGTGGGTTAATTAATTCGTCTATGCTAGCTCAACCGTGGCGTGTTGGGTGGTGAACTTAGACACGATTCTCTAACCGTAGTGGTGTATCTGCATCTTCGATTAGACGTCGCAGCCCTACTGTTTCGTTTGGTGGTGAATCTGTATCCAAACGAGCCGTAGAACTATCTTTTATGTTACCGTTTGATTTGAACCGGTGATTCGGGACAATACTCCTATCAGTAACTTAAAGCTATACTAAGTTATGGAATCTTTCAAGGTTTCCTCAAAGAGTATTTTGGCTAATATATACAGACTAGGATCATAAACTAAGGGCATGTTTGGCTAAGCTTATTAGAGTCAAAAGGACTTTTGGGAAAAGGACTTTTGGGAAAAGGACTTTTTAAAAAGGACTTTTTAAAAAAAGTGTTTGGATTAGCTTTTGGGGTGGGAAAAGCCAATAAGTCAATAAGTTGTTTTTTAAAAAGTGTTTGGCTAAGCTTATTGATGTAAAATGACTAAAATGGACATTCTTTCAACCGATACGGCAACGAAACAGCAAAAACATGCATTAATTTTGTTTTTACACTTGCATACGGATACAATAACAGATGCAACAATAAGCAAACAGATCCAGCAACAAGCAAACAAATCCATTAACAGATAACATATGCATTAACAAATGCATTTTTTTTGAAAGCTAGATCCATTAACACATAACATGTGCATTAACATGCATTAACAGATGCATTACAATGCAATTTCAAATAGATGCATAAAATATGCATTAACAGATTTCATATGGTATTACGAAAATAATTAATTTAAGATTCATAACAGATGCATAAAATATGCATTAACAGATGCATTTTTTTTTTCAAATCCATTAACAGCTTTATGCATTTACAGAGAACAGGGGGTGTAGAGAAGAGATCCAATCGAACACCAAACAGATTGATATATCGATTTAACTAACAAATAGCATGCAATTAACAGATCGATTAACAACTTTAACATGCTTCGACAAAGAGAACAGATCCAATCGAACACCAAACAGATCCAATTTGAAACAAATTAAACATACCTGCTGGACGGAGGTGGAGCCGCCGGAAAAGGAGCCGGACGGAGGTGGAGGCGCCGGAAAAGGAGCCGGACGGAGGTGGCGGCTGCTTGTTACGGTAGAGCACAGGGGTGTGTAGAGAACGATGATAGGAACGATATGAAGGTTTAGGGCACTGATAATATAAGGGGTTAAAAATTAAAGGGTATATTGGTAATTTGTTGGTTGAAAAGCTAAAATCTGCTCAAGAAGTCACAAATATGTATAACTTTTCAAAACCTCCTTTTTATTCATGTCAAAAAGTCATTTGTAAAAGCACTTTTTAACTTGCCAAACACTATAAAGTGCTTATTGCCAATAAGCCAATAAGTCAATTTGAAAAGCTTACCCAAACATGCCCTAAATATCAGTAAATATCACATATTGTTCATCATATAGTAGAATCACAGGACAAGGATAAGTAAAGGTACTGCAAGTTTACAAAAATAATTAGAAATTGGAAGAATCGGAATCGGAATCGGATTGCATACTCTGAATTCTATCAACAACATACGAATTTGAAAGCCAACAAACAAACAAGCAGATTTAGGGTTACAAATTCACCAACAGCACGTTAAATCCTCAATAACAAACTAAAAACTACTCAAAATTAGGGTTTGCAAGCGAATTTAGGGAATTAGGGTTTACCAGAGCTTGTCTGAGTGGTCGGAGGAGGAAAACTGCCGGAGCCGGAGAAACCGTTCGACGGATTGAGATGCGAATCTGCTGCAACGATGGGCGATGAGGTATAAAAGCCCCCAAACTATCATTCAAACCGGAGTAAAACGCAAAAAAGACCGGTTTGTCTTCATTTTTGTTCATTTTTGTTAGAGTAAATTGCAAAAATGGTCCCTCACGTTGGTCACTTTAGTACAAAACTTAAACCTTTTAAATCTGAGTTCTTGTGGTTTTAATTGTGTTGCCATTTTCATCCAAAATCAAAAGTTGGTCAGATTTTTCAGTTAACATCCAATTTTTTTTGTCTTTTTCCTTCCTTTTAATGAAGGGCAAAATTGTCAGATTTTTTTTAATTTGTTATAAGAAAACATTAAAGATCATTTTGCCTTCATTAAAAGAGAGGAAAAAGACAAAAAAAAAAAAAACTGGATGTTAACTTAAAAATTGATCTGATTTTGATTTTCGATGAAAATGACAACAAAATTGAAACCACATGGACCCAAATTTAAAAGGTTTTAGTTTTGAACTAAAGTGGTAAAAGTGACCAAATCCAGTTAAAAAACTCTGTTAATTGTTGACAGGCGGTGTCCTTTACTAGGTATTTTGTTGCAAGTTTAGTCCTTTAACTAGGTATTTTGTTGCAAGTTTAGTCTTTTACACCCAACAATTAACAAGGTTTTTTAACTGGGTTGGGTGTAAAGGACTAAACTTGCAACAAAATACCTAGTAAAGGACACCGCCTATCAACATTCGTTAAAAAGGACACCGCCTGAAAAGTGTTATAAAGATAATGGACAAAACTTGTAATTTTTCCTAAAATTTATAAAAATACAGTAGTTTTTGTATTTACCGCCAACTGTTTGGTGATATGCCTAATCAGAATCCAAGTTATTTTGAAGCCTCATAATCTAAACATCCAATCAGTGAAAAAAAAAAAGAGAGTTTAAATATACAAAAGTGATGAAAGAGTTTGTTATGTTCTATGCAAACTCACTGCAATTTGACTCATGATTGTACCTACTGCTAATATTACATCATTAGGAATCCAGTTGATTCATGACTTTTACAATCCGTCAAGAAAGTTGAGGGGTCTCACGAGCAACCTCTGGGATACCTATAGATCCGCCCTTGATAGTCTTCTCTGGCTCTTCTCATTGTTTTGTGTATATAGGTTAGCTGCTAGAATGGCTTAAGGCCATGCTTAGTGGAGAGGTGAAAGAGGGTTATGGGGTGCTATAACCCTCTATAACGTCCAGAACACTGCTCCCTAGGCGTTATGGGGGTGCTATGTAGGGGGTTATGTGACCAGGCGGTATGCTCATCACGGGAAGGGGGGGGGGGGATATATATCTATATTGAAGGGGGTTATGGGGGTTATCCACTACACACAAAATTGAAAGGGGGTTATGTTGGGGTAAAGGAAGTGGGGTGGGGGGGGGATGGTTGAGAGATTGTTTGTTATGCACGAGGTCGCGAGTTCGATTCCAGGGGGGCCGGTTCTCACCCAGGAGAACCCCCCTTTTTGTTCTTTTTTTGCTAACATATTTCAAAGTTCCATATTCAGTTATTTTACCAAAAAATAGTATTACATTCCAGAGTCCCCCTTATTTAGCAAACCACTAATTATTGCAAATCTCCAAATGCCCATATTTTTAGCAAAAAAGAGACGTCAAATTTTACAAGGAAACCTTGTGTATATATATGATTCAAACACTTGTTTTTCCTTACTAAAGATTCAACGATGTCTAAACTAACTGAGTTTTCTAACTCAGTTAGTGGTTTCCTTTGGTAATTATTGACCTGGTTAGATTTAACCAGGTTAAGTCCATTGTTACAAAGGATTGGCTAACCAAGTTAGTTTAAACTAACTAAAATTCATTAAAATTCCTTTTTATTTATTTACAATACTAATTTATTTAATTAATTAATTGTATACTAATAATAGATAAACTCAATAAACAGTAGATTTGTTTTTTTGATTTTTTTTTATTTTTTATGTGTTATTTAGTGGTTTTTTACATGTGTTATGTGGTTAGGAATGACAATCAAACTCGAACCTGCTAGGTAAACCTGAAACTCGCCACATTTGAGACGGGTTTGGGGTCGGTTAATCGGGTTTGGGACGGGTTTTATTTTTTTCGCGGGTTTGGGATTTAGTGATATACCCGTTTACCCGACCCAATTACCCGATAAAGTGTACCCGTTTTGCCCGATTGTATACCCGATATAATTCCTTTTATATTATTAAATATGTATATATACGATACATCCATTTTTTACACATATAGGTATTCTATTCCGTATACATTATAGTTATTTGATATATATTTTTATAATGACAATACAAAATGTAACCGGTTAGTAGTTACCAGATAGATACCTAATGGGTTTTGAGATGAGTATACCCAACGAGTAATCTTTTTAAATTAACGGGTTTACCCGAAACCCGCGAGTATACCCGATACTAGATGGGTATTTACCTGCTAGAAACCCGACGAGTTTTGGGACAGGTTTGGGAAAAGCTTATCTAACCGGGTTTGGGTTTGGGATTATCTAAACCCGTCTCATTGCCATACCTATATGTGGTTCTTTTATATATCTTATGTAATTTGCGTTGTTTTTTATCGATGTAATTCATGTACCAGTATTTTTTGATCATATCAAGATTTTTTTTCCTCTATGGGTTGCTTTAACGAGTGTAGGTGACGTAACAAAACAAACCGATACCGATCAAATTCCCGCCGTATTGGTATATTTTTTGTCATATCATGATTTTTTTTCCTCTATTGGTTGATATAACGAGTGTCAGTACCATAATTAAACGAACTGATACCCACCCACCGCGCAACGCGCGGATTTAGCAACACTAGTTTATTTAATTATTATAAATACTATATTTAGTTATTAAGGCCATGCTTAGTGGAGAGGTGAAAGAGGGTTATGGGGTGCTATAACCCTCTATAACGTTCAGAACACTGCTCCCTAGGCGTTATGGGGGTGCTATGTAGGGGGTTATGTGACCAGGCGGTATGCTCATCACGGGAAGGGGGGGATATATATCTATATTGAAGGGGGTTATGGGGGTTATCCACTACACACAAAATTGAAAGGGGGTTATGTTGGGGTAAAGGGGGTGGGGGGGATGGTTGAGAGATTGTTTGTTATGCACGAGGTCGCGAGTTCGATTCCAAGGGGGGCCGGTTCTCACCCAGGAGAACCCCCCTTTTTGTTCTTTTTTTGCTAACATATTTCAAAGTTCCATATTCAGTTATTTTACCAAAAAATAGTATTACATTCCAGAGTCCCCCTTGTTTAGCAAACCACTAATTATTGCAAATCTCCAAATGCCCATATTTTTAGCAAAAAAGAGACGTCAAATTTTACAAGGAAACCTTGTGTATATATATGATTCAAACACTTGTTTTTCCTTACTAAAGATTCAACGATGTCTAAACTAACTGAGTTTTCTAACTCAGTTAGTGGTTTCCTTTGGTAATTATTGACCTGGTTAGACTTAACCAGGTTAAGTCCATTGTTACAAAGGATTGGCTAACCAAGTTAGTTTAAACTAACTAAAATTCATTAAAATTCCTTTTTATTTATTTACAATACTAATTTATTTAATTAATTAATTTATTTAATTATTATAAATTCTATATTTAGTTATTAAGGCCATGCTTAGTGGAGAGGTGAAAGAGGGTTATGGGGTGCTATAACCCTCTATAACGTCCAGAACATTGCTCCCTAGGCGTTATGGGGGTGCTATTTAGGGGGTTATGTGACCGGGCGGTATGCTCATCACGGGAAGGGGGGGGGGGGGGATATATATCTATATTGAAGGGGGTTATGGGGGTTATCCACTACACACAAAATTGAAAGGGGGTTATGTTGGGGTAAAGGGGGTGGGGTGGGGGGGGATGGTTGAGAGTAGGGGTGTTCAAAAAAATCCGGATCCGAAACCGAATCCGAAATATCCGAAAATCCGTATCCGAAATATTCGAAATTTCGGATATCCGAAAATTCGGATATCCGAAAATCGGATAATCCGAATTTTCGGATTCGGATACGAATTTCAAAAATTTCGGATAATCCGATTATCCGATATCCGAAAACTAATTATTTTTTATAAATATATATAGTATATGAGCATTATATTTTGTTTGAAGTATTGTAAAAGTTAGTAAAAAAGTAGTAAATAATTGTATTCGTGTGAATTTATGATTGTTTTTTGTTTTAAATGTTGGAAATTTATAAAATCGAATATAAGTTTAGTTTTAATCTATACACGAAACGGATTTTTTGATTTTTTTTTTATAAATTCGGATATCCGGTTGGATATCCGAATCCCTATCCGAAATTTCGGATATCCGAAAATCGGATATCCGAAATTTCGGATACGGATTCGGATATCAATATTCACTATCCGAAATTTTCGGATATCCGGTTTTCGGATATCCGAAAACCGGATAATCCGATTTTGAACACCCCTATATCCGAATTTATAAAAAAAAAATCAAAAAATCCGTTTCGTGTATAGATTAAAACTAAACTTATATTCGATTTTATAAATTTCCAACTTTTAAAACAAAAAACAATCATAAATTCACACGAATACAATTATTTACATCTTTTTTACTAACTTTTACAATACTTCAAACAAAATATAATGCTCATATACTATATATATATTTATACAAAAATAATTAGTTTTCGGATATCGGATAATCGGATTATCCGAAATTTTTGAAATTCGTATCCGAATCCGAATCCGAAAATTCGGATTATCCGATTTCCGGATATCCGAATTTTCGGATATCCGAAATTTCGAATATTTCGGATACGGATTTTCGGATATTTCGGATTCGGTTTCGGATCCGGATTTTTTTGAACACCCCTATCGTGCATAACAAACAATCTCTCAACTAGGGGTGTTCAAGATCGGATTATCCGGTTTTCGGATATCCGAAAACCGGATATCCGAAAATTTCGGATAGTGAATATTGATATCCGAATCCGTATCCGAAATTTCGGAAATCCGATTTTCGGATATCCGAAATTTCGGATACGGATTCGGATATCCAACCGGATATCCGAATTTATAAAAAAAAAATCAAAAAATCGGTTTCGTGTATAGATTAAAACTAAACTTATATTCGATTTTATAAATTTCCAACATTTAAAACAAAAAACAATCATAAATTCACACGAATACAATTATTTACTACTTTTTTACTAACTTTTACAATACTTCAAACAAAATATAATGCTCATATACTATATATATTTATAAAAAAATAATTAGTTTTCGGATATCGGATAATCGGATTATCCGAAATTTTTGAAATTCGTATCCGAATCCGAATCCGAAAATTCGGATTATCCGATTTTCGGATATCCGAAATTTCGAATATTTCGGATACGGATTTTCGGATATTTCGGATTCGGTTTCGGATCCGGATTTTTTTGAACACCCCTACTCTCAACCATCCCCCCCCCCCACCCCACCCCCTTTACCCCAACATAACCCCCTTTCAATTTTGTGTGTAGTGGATAACCCCCATAACCCCCTTCAATATAGATATATATCCCCCCCCTTTCCCGTGATGAGCATACCGCCCGGTCACATAACCCCCTACATAGCACCCCCATAACGCCTAGGGAGCAATGTTCTGGATGTTATAGAGGGTTATAGCACCCCATAACCCTCTTTCACCTCTCCACTAAGCATGGCCTTAATAACTAAATATAGTATTTATAATAATTAAATAAATTAATTAATTAAATAAATTAGTATTGTAAATAAATAAAAAGGAATTTTAATGAATTTTAGTTAGTTTAAACTAACTTGGTTAGCCAATCCTTTGTAACAATGGACTTAACCTGGTTAAGTCTAACCAGGTCAATAATTACGAAAGGAAACCACTAACTGAGTTAGAAAACTCAGTTAGTTTAGACATCGTTGAATCTTTAGTAAGGAAAAACAAGTGTTTGAATCATATATATACACAAGGTTTCCTTGTAAAATTTGACGTCTCTTTTTTGCTAAAAATATGGGCATTTGGAGATTTGCAATAATTAGTGGTTTGCTAAACAAGGGGGACTCTGGAATGTAATACTATTTTTTGGTAAAATAACTGAATATGGAACTTTGAAATATGTTAGCAAAAAAAGAACAAAAAGGGGGGTTCTCCTGGGTAAGAACCGGCCCCCCTTGGAATCGAACTCGCGACCTCGTGCATAACAAACAATCTCTCAACCATCCCCCCCCACCCACCCCCTTTACCCCAACATAACCCCCTTTCAATTTTGTGTGTAGTGGATAACCCCCATAACCCCCTTCAATATAGATATATATCCCCCCCCCCTTCCCGTGATGAGCATACCGCCTGGTCACATAACCCCCTACATAGCACCCCCATAACGCCTAGGGAGCAGTGTTCTGGACGTTATAGAGGGTTATAGCACCCCATAACCCTCTTTCACCTCTCCACTAAGCATGGCCTTAATAACTAAATATAGTATTTATAATAATTAAATAAACTAGTGTTGCTAAATCCGCGCGTTGCGCGGTGGGTGGGTATCAGTTCATTTAATTATGGTACTGACACTCGTTATATCAACCAATAGAGGAAAAAAATCATGATATGACAAAAAATATACCAATACGGCGGGAATTTGATCGGTATCGGTTTGTTTTGTTACGTCACCTACACTCGTTAAAGCAACCCATAGAGGAAAAAAAATCTTGATATGATCAAAAAATACTGGTACATGAATTACATCGATAAAAAACAACGCAAATTACATAAGATATATAAAAGAACCACATATAGGTATGGCAATGAGACGGGTTTAGATAATCCCAAACCCAAACCCGGTTAGATAAGCTTTTCCCAAACCTGTCCCAAAACTCGTCGGGTTTCTAGCAGGTAAATACCCATCTAGTATCGGGTATACTCGCGGGTTTCGGGTAAACCCGTTAATTTAAAAAGATTACTCGTTGGGTATACTCATCTCAAAACTCATTAGGTATCTATCTGGTAACTACTAACTGGTTACATTTTGTATTGTCATTATAAAAATATATATCAAATAACTATAATGTATACGGAATAGAATACCTATATGTGTAAAAAATGGATGTATCGTATATATATACATATTTAATAATATAAAAGGAATTATATCGGGTATACAATCGGGCAAAACGGGTACACTTTATCGGGTAATTGGGTCGGGTAAACGGGTATATCACTAAATCCCAAACCCGCGAAAAAAATAAAACCCGTCCCAAACCCGATTAACCGACCCCAAACCCGTCTCAAATGTGGCGAGTTTCAGGTTTACCTAGCAGGTTCGAGTTTGATTGTCATTCCTAACCACATAACACATGTAAAAAACCACTAAATAACACATAAAAAATAAAAAAAAATCAAAAAAACAAATCTACTGTTCATTGAGTTTATCTATTATTAGTATACAATTAATTAATTAAATAAATTAGTATTGTAAATAAATAAAAAGGAATTTTAATGAATTTTAGTTAGTTTAAACTAACTTGGTTAGCCAATCCTTTGTAACAATGGACTTAACCTGGTTAAATCTAACCAGGTCAATAATTACCAAAGGAAACCACTAACTGAGTTAGAAAACTCAGTTAGTTTAGACCTCGTTGAATCTTTAGTAAGGAAAAACAAGTGTTTGAATCATATATATACACAAGGTTTCCTTGTAAAATTTGACGTCTCTTTTTTGCTAAAAATATGGGCATTTGGAGATTTGCAATAATTAGTGGTTTGCTAAACAAGGGGGACTCTGGAATGTAATACTATTTTTTGGTAAAATAACTAAATATGGAACTTTGAAATATGTTAGCAAAAAAAGAACAAAAAGGGGGGGTTCTCCTGGGTGAGAACCGGCCCCCATTGGAATCGAACTCGCGACCTCGTGCATAACAAACAATCTCTCAACTAGGGGTGTTCAAGATCGGAATATCCGGTTTTCGGATATCCGAAAACCGTATATCCGAAAATTTCGGATAGTGAATATTGATATCCGAATCCGTATCCAAAATTTCGGATATCCGATTTCGGATATCCGATTTTCGGATATCCGAAATTTTGGATACGGATTCGGATATCCAACCGGATATCCGAATTTATAAAAAAAAATCAAAAAATCCGTTTCGTGTATAGATTAAAACTAAACTTATATTCGATTTTATAAATTTCCAACTTTTAAAACAAAAAACAATCATAAATTCACACGAATACAATTATTTACATCTTTTTTACTAACTTTTACAATACTTCAAACAAAATATAATGCTCATACACTATATATATATTTATAAAAAAATAATTAGTTTTCGGATATCGGATAATAGGATTATCCGAAATTTTTGAAATTCGTATCCGAATCCGAATCCGAAAATTCGGATTATCCGATTTCCGGATATCCGAATTTTCGGATATCCGAAATTTCGAATATTTCGGATACGGATTTTCGGATATTTCGGATTCGGTTTCGGATCCGGATTTTTTTGAACACCCCTATTCGGATATCCGGTTGGATATCCGAATCCGTATCCGAAATTTCGGATATCCGAAAATCGGATATCCGAAATTTCGGATACGGATTCGGATATCAATATTCACTATCCGAAATTTTCGGATATCCGGTTTTCGGATATCCGAAAACCGGATAATCCGATCTTGAACACCCCTAGTTGAGAGATTGTTTGTTATGCACGAGGTCGCGAGTTCGATTCCAATGGGGGCCGGTTCTCACCCAGGAGAAACCCCCTTTTTGTTCTTTTTTTGCTAACATATTTCAAAGTTCCATATTCAGTTATTTTACCAAAAAATAGTATTACATTCCAGAGTCCCCCTTGTTTAGCAAACCACTAATTATTGCAAATCTCCAAATGCCCATATTTTTAGCAAAAAAGAGACGTCAAATTTTACAAGGAAACCTTGTGTATATATATGATTCAAACACTTGTTTTTCCTTACTAAAGATTCAACGATGTCTAAACTAACTGAGTTTTCTAACTCAGTTAGTGGTTTCCTTTGGTAATTATTGACCTGGTTAGACTTAACCAGGTTAAGTCCATTGTTACAAAGGATTGGCTAACCAAGTTAGTTTAAACTAACTAAAATTCATTAAAATTCCTTTTTATTTATTTACAATACTAATTTATTTAATTAAATAATTTATTTAATTATTATAAATACTATATTTAGTTATTAAGGCCATGCTTAGTGGAGAGGTGAAAGAGGGTTATGGGGTGCTATAACCCTCTATAACGTCCAGAACACTGCTCCCTAGGCGTTATGGGGGTGCTATGTAGGGGGTTATGTGACCAGGCGGTATGCTCATCACGGGAAGGGGGGGGGATATATATCTATATTGAAGGGGGTTATGGGGGTTATCCACTACACACAAAATTGAAAGGGGGTTATGTTGGGGTAAAGGGGGTGGGGTGGGGGGGGGATGGTTGAGAGATTGTTTGTTATGCACGAGGTCGCGAGTTCGATTCCAAGGGGGGCCGGTTCTCACCCAGGAGAACCCCCCTTTTTATTCTTTTTTTGCTAACATATTTCAAAGTTCCATATTCAGTTTTTTTACCAAAAAATAGTATTACATTCCAGAGTCCCCCTTGTTTATCAAACCACTAATTATTGCAAATCTCCAAATGCCCATATTTTTAGCAAAAAAGAGACGTCAAATTTTACAAGGAAACCTTGTGTATATATATGATTCAAACACTTGTTTTTCCTTACTAAAGATTCAACGATGTCTAAACTAACTGAGTTTTCTAACTCAGTTAGTGGTTTCCTTTGGTAATTATTGACCTGGTTAGACTTAACCAGGTTAAGTCCATTGTTACAAAGGATTGGCTAACCAAGTTAGTTTAAACTAACTAAAATTCATCAAAATCCCTTTTTATTTATTTACAATACTAATTTATTTAATTAATTAATTTATTTAATTATTATAAATACTATATTTAGTTATTAAGGCCATGCTTAGTGGAGAGGTGAAAGAGGGTTATGGGGTGCTATAACCCTCTATAACGTCCAGAACACTGCTCCCTAGGCGTTATGGGGGTGCTATGTAGGGGGTTATGTGACCAGGCGGTATGCTCATCACGGGAAGGGGGGGGGGGGATATATATCTATATTGAAGGGGGTTATGGGGGTTATCCACTACACACAAAATTGAAAGGGGGTTATGTTGGGGTAAAGGGGGTGGGGGGGGGGATGGTTGAGAGATTGTTTGTTATGCACGAGGTCGCGAGTTCGATTCCAAGGGGGGGCGGTTCTCACCCAGGAGAACCCCCCTTTTTGTTCTTTTTTTGCTAACATATTTCAAAGTTCCATATTCAGTTTTTTTACCAAAAAATAGTATTACATTCCAGAGTCCCCCTTGTTTATCAAACCACTAATTATTGCAAATCTCCAAATGCCCATATTTTTAGCAAAAAGAGACATCAAATTTTACAAGGAAACCTTGTGTATATATATGATTCAAACATTGTTTTTCCTTACTAAAGATTCAACGATGTCTAAACTAACTGAGTTTTCTAACTCAGTTAGTGGTTTCCTTTGGTAATTATTGACCTGGTTAGACTTAACCAGGTTAAGTCCATTGTTACAAAGGATTGGCTAACCAAGTTAGTTTAAACTAACTAAAATTCATCAAAATCCCTTTTTATTTATTTACAATACTAATTTATTTAATTAATTAATTTATTTAATTATTATAAATACTATATTTAGTTATTAAGGCCATGCTTAGTGGAGAGGTGAAAGAGGGTTATGGGGTGCTATAACCCTCTATAACGTCCAGAACACTGCTCCCTAGGCGTTATGGGGGTGCTATGTAGGGGGTTATGTGACCAGGCGGTATGCTCATCACGGGAAGGGGGGGGATATATATCTATATTGAAGGGGGTTATGGGGGTTATCCACTACACACAAAATTGAAAGGGGGTTATGTTGGGGTAAAGGGGGTGGGGTGGTGAGGGGGGGGGGATGGTTGAGAGATTGTTTGTTATGCACGAGGTCGCGAGTTCGATTCCAAGGGGGGCCGGTTCTCACCCAGGAGAACCCCCCTTTTTGTTCTTTTTTTGCTAACATATTTCAAAGTTCCATATTCAGTTATTTTACCAAAAAATAGTATTACATTCTAGAGTCCCCCTTGTTTATCAAACCACTAATTATTGCAAATCTCCAAATGCCCATATTTTTAGCAAAAAAGAGACGTCAAATTTTACAAGGAAACCTTGTGTATATATATGATTCAAACACTTGTTTTTCCTTACTAAAGATTCAACGATGTCTAAACTAACTGAGTTTTCTAACTCAGTTAGTGGTTTCCTTTGGTAATTATTGACCTGGTTAGACTTAACCAGGTTAAGTCCATTGTTACAAAGGATTGGCTAACCAAGTTAGTTTAAACTAACTAAAATTCATTAAAATCCCTTTTTATTTATTTACAATACTAATTTATTTAATTAATTAATTTATTTAATTATTATAAATACTATATTTAGTTATTAAGGTCATGCTTAGTGGAGAGGTGAAAGAGGGTTATGGGGTGCTATAACCCTCTATAACGTCCAGAACACTGCTCCCTAGGCGTTATGGGGGTGCTATGTAGGGGGTTATGTGACCAGGCGGTATGCTCATCACGGGAAGGGGGGGATATATCTATATTGAAGGGGGTTATGGGGGTTATCCACTACACACAAAATTGAAAGGGGGTTATGTTGGGGTAAAGGGGGTGGGGTGGGGGGTGGGGGGGGAGGTGGGGTTATGTGTACACAAGGGCTTTTAGTGTTCTATTATCCTAGTGACTTAACAATTCTAGGCAATCATGTATGAGAAATTGACTAGTAAGCTAGATATTTATTTGTTAAGATTATCGAACACAATGATTGTTGGAATTTTTTTGGGTTTATCTTGAGAGTTTTAAAAAGATATTTATGATTCAATAGTTTGACATCTACTTGAGAAATTGAGTAGTATGCTAGATATTTTTGTTTATTTTTTAGATTTTTAAATTTTTTTTATTTCTTTAATTTTATATTTTTTTAAAGATTTTAAGTTTTCTTTTATTTTTTAAATATATTTTTTTTTTATTTTTCACTTTTTTTATTTTTTATTTTTTTTATTTTTTATTTTTTTTAATTTTATCATTTTTTATTATTATTAATTTATTCTCAATCCATACTACATTTTTTTTACTTTTAGTCATTCAGACCCAAACCTATTCTGACTCAAACCCATCCTGACCCAATAACCAACCTATCCATTTTGCCACTTCTAGGTGTGACAGACATGGAAAAAAAATTCTAAAATGACTCCCAATTTTCTAAATTCTACATCAATCAATATTATTTTCCCTATACTAATTAATTATCAAGTTTTGGCCTCCCAATCAATATTATTTTCCCTAATACTAATTAATTATCAAGTTTTGGCCTCCTCAGACCCTTTGATACAAAATAATGATAAGTAAAACCTAATACTTACTTTGTATATCAAATCCAACGGTGTAGATGATCCATTTCAAACTCATGCAATAAAGAACTCAACAAGAATTGTAGGCACCAATCTTTATCATCAATTATATCATCATTATTACTATAAGTTTAATCTCCACCTATTCTCTTAACTCACACAATCATGGAAGGTCTGACCACTAAAGTTTACAACATTGTAAAATCCCACTGGCGGAGAAGAGGCTACCACCGCCTCGGCGCCACCACCAACACCATCGTCCACGGTGACCACGAGGAGAAGGTATCAGAAATGAACTTATTGTAATTTATTTATATCTAGTTTGTTATCATTATTTTCTTTTGTGAACCAAAGATTGTATATGATTAGGTTTTCTTGTATTTATTCTAACTAAAGGAGTCAAAACCAAGGCGGAGACGAAAGTGGCGGGTTAGGATCCCTCCGAGGCTTAAACTAAAGCTAGCGAGGTCTCCACGAAAGCTATTTATAAGACTCCGTGATGCTTACGTGCAACTTATGATGAAGTTGGCGAATACATCCGCGGTTAGGGGAAGAACAATGATTGGTTGCAATGGAGATGGATATGGGAAAATGATGATTAAGGAGTATGATGAGAAAATTGTAATTGAGATCTACAAAAATGTGGTAATTGGGAAAGATCATCAACATCAAAGCTCATCTCATAATGTTCGTTATATTTAATTATCTTCTAATTGTTATATAAAAGATAATTTTCTTATCATGTCTAAATTATTGAAGAAGTGCCTAAAATATGGCAATAGCTTGTGCAAAGGGCGTTTTTTGAACCGCTCGTAAGATCAAATTGCATTGTTGCGTCTGAAGAGGAAGGGGAGGGGGTGCGTCACTATGTACATACATCATCCATGAGGGATTATGAGAGGCGGTGGAGAAAAGAGGGGAGAAATCCACCGCGAGTCTGGACATGGGTGGATAGCGTCAGGGATGTCCGTGAGCCCCACAAGGATGCTCTAGTGTCTAAGTTCACAAGATTTTTTGTGAAATTGGTAAGGTATTAAGAGTTAGGCCATTTGATATTGTCTATTTTGCTAATACTAGACATTTTGCAAGTTTTTTGTTTATTAGTAATCATCTATGAAATATAAACCTAATGTTTTTACATTTTCTTTAATTGTTAGAAAATACTAATTCATTTAGGAAACACAAACTGTTGCCTCTATGATGAAATTTAATTGTTAGAAAATACTATTCATTTAGGAAACACAAACTCTTACCTCTTTGATGAAACATATAGTAAGTTTACTAACTTTTTTCATCGAATATTATTATTAATGGTATTATTTTGTGACCATTTACTTTACTATCTTTTACTATGAAATAGAGAATCATTCAAGCAAAGGTATACCGTGATAGTGGTTTTCTAGATTCGTGAATAGTAGTAATAACATGATACAAACCTACTAGTTTGTAATTCTTCAAATGGATTGGTAACATATATAGATATAGATTCTAGCCCATATATATTGAGCAATATTATATATCTATACAAAAAGTAACTTAGGGTGCCTCACAACACCATCACAACCCTTCATTAAAAAAAGCCATCCACTCATGCCGGTTCGTCTCTTACACACGCCCTTTCTTCTTTCATCTTTTCCCTTCTTTTTTCTTCAACTAAATCCCTTTCTCTTCTACGCATTAATTGCCGGATTGCAAGTTTCTTCCAATCCTTCTTTTAAACTCTTCAACTTCCATGCACTGTTTCTTTTATCAAATCCAAACCCTGCAATAAAATCCATGTTTCTGGAGATATTAATTGTATAGATATATAGTAATTCTTTTAATTGATACACCGTTTCAAAGACGACACACCTTTTCTGTTTCTCCCTTTGAATAATACGAACACACCGATTAAAAAACATGTAATCTCCCACTTTTTGTTTCAATAAGTAACGTCCCACCCAAATTCTTTTATACGACACACTTTTCGGTTTCTCCCATTCGAATAATACGAACACACCCTTTAAAGAAACATGTAATCTGTTTCAATTTCATTTGCATACTTTCAAAATTTGACACATATGCTCATCACAGGCACCGATGACGAACCTAATTCCGATAGTTCCAGACCAGAATCGTCACCGGACCGTTCCGATCTATGCGTCGATAAGTTGTTTTTTTAATTTTTTTGAACCAGTGTTTCAGTGATCGATTGGAAAGGATATTAGATGTCGATGATTGGTTAGTATGTTTATGGATCTAATTCAAATTCCTTACTATATTTTGCTTATCAATTTATGAATTGTTTACGTAATCTATCTGGCATTCGGACAAATGTTAGATATGTTTTGTTACTAATTCATGATATGAGAAACTGGATAAGCGTTTGAGAGAATATTTACGTGATTATTTGGTTCTCAATCGATACAAATTACAAATTGAATTGTGTTTTTAGCATTTGTTTAGATAGATCAATTGATATGTGTCTTTATAATTCTTTTAAACCAGCGTTCTTTCAATGGGTTGAAAGGATACATTAGTCTTTGTTTATGCATTTAGTCTTTGTTTATGCATTTAATTCAAACTCCTTATTACCTCTTGCTAATCGATTTATGAAATGCATAACCTGGATTTGGACAAGCGTTTGATCTGTTCTCTTATTATATCATTATCGGAGTGAAACGGAACAAGCATTTGATTGCATATAGTCGTCAAAGCCAGATTATATTCAACCACTTCTTTTTTTACTAATTTATAACATTATTTTACGTTAGGATCAATTGGTTTTCCTTTTACGATTTGTTCATTATTTTTGTTGTCTTTGAAATGATAAAACAAGGATTCAAAGAATCCATTAAATCATGGTATCTTCGTTCAAGAATCTTGATGATTTGTAAATCTTTCAAATTGAGTATTTTGATTGATTTTGTTTTAGTAAAGTAAACTGAGAAATTCTTTTTCTATCTTTTCTAAGTTGCGGTTGCAAAGGATGATGTGACGGTTTCATCAGATGATTAATATTTCATTGGGCTCTACTGATGCCTATAATCGAAATTAGTGTTCTAGAATTTCGCATCAATGTTGTACAATATTAGTGTTCTAAAATCCATGCCTTGAATTTTGTTTCAGAAATGGCGAATATAGAATAGAGACCAAAGAAAACACCGACGCCAAAATTCGAGGGCGTGGTGACACATAAGGAAACACGGTCGCCAAAATTCGTGAAATTTAAACAATGGAGGAGGATTTGAAGTTTGATTTGTTTGATAATGAGATTGTCGTTGGCAAAAATGGTAGGGGCGAATCAATAAATGAATGCAAGTTAGATATATTTGCTTATAATTTATTCAATCATAGCCATGGTCTAATTTTGTTTCTTCATGCTGCATGAATAGTTTGATTTGAGGTGTTAATGAATAATTCAAGTGTAATGTAATGATGGAAATATCATTATTCATTAAAGTTCATTCATAATATCATCGTACAACCATTAAAAAGTTCACACATACATACAGTGTTTTTATGTGGCAAAATATATTGCGTACTATATTCACGTTACAAGAAAAGAATGTTTTAGATCAGAGATTGGACAAAATGTTTTAAAGAGATTGGACAAAATGAAAAAAAAAAAAAAAGCTTCGCATTTTCATACCTCATAATGATATACTAAAAACATTCATAACCGACATCCCGCCTCAAGTAATAAAAAAGTGGAAACCGATCAAAGGTTACGGTTATCAAAGGTTACAGTGTTGTATTCTAAACGATATCAAGATATTGAAATAAACAATTAAGGGGTATTTGATTGTGTCATTAGGTCATGTCCAGTTGATTTTTTGGTTCCGGCCTCAAACACGTCAAATCAAAAAGAGTATCAAGATGTCGCCAAATTTTGTTGTTTAAACTCAATTTGATTTTGTGATCTTGATCGCAAACACGGTATCAAATGAGAAACTATACTCAGCATCCCGCTGCAACGCGCGGGTTGCGTTAACTCGTAATAGTTAACAAAATTTAAAAACGATACGTAGTTATCAACGGATTTTGAACTTAGTTTCGGTGAAATTAAGGAGGTTCGGAATCAATACGTATAAAATTTTGGTAAAATCTACACTATTAAGTGAAAAGACTAGACTAGTCATCTAAGATTCTTAAACAAAGGCAGAGTGGCGGGTTTAACCACTAGTCTGAGAAGCTTAACTCTTCCAAGGGAAACTAGGATATTCGGTAAACAACACGGCAATGTTTTTAGAACCGGACCGGACATCGAATCGGTCGTCTTAATGGTTCACTGGTCTGACCGGTCGAACCGGTTGGACCGGATATAAGAACTGAATAACATAATAAAAAATATAAATATATCAAATATATAGAAAACAATGATAATGTCAGATAGTTCTAATTTTACATTAAATTTCAACTGTATACGTGTTATAATGCTACATAAACTTTTTATTCATATGTAAATTGATTATTCTTTCAAGGTTAAATCAGTAAACACTTAATACTAAAGGATTAAATGAGCCAAAGCTCTATTTTCTAAAAGGGGTTCATTGTAAATATAAGTTAACCCTAACCAATTTCCTATATATACATTTACCAAATGGGGGAATAGTGCTAAGGAGTTGTCTGGCACTCCCCCATTGGACCAACGCGTTTATTGTTTTATATCATTTTAAAATTATGTTTTTACACCCAGCTCAAAATAAAAAAATGTTTTTTGTCCTCATCTCAAAATTACAATTTTGCCATCAATTCAAAATTACGACTTTGCCTGGCACTCTCCCATTGGACTAACCAGTTTATTATTTTATATCCATTCTAAAATCACGTTTTTGTCCCTCTTTAAAATTACGGTTTTGCCCCAGCTCAAAATAAAATTACGCTTTTATACCCATCTCAAAATTACGATTTTCTCTCCATTCAAAATAAAATTATGGTTTTGCTCTGAACTCAGAATTACCTTTACGCCCCCAGTTCAAAATAAAATTTTCTTTTTGCCCCCAGCTAAAAATTACGATTTTAGCCTTTGTTAAAAAATGTGTTTTTTCCTCGTTTAAAAAATTGCGATTTCGCCCTCAATTCAAAATTACGTTTTTCCCCAGTTCAAAATAAAGTTATGTTTTTGCCCCCAACTCAAAACTACGATTTTGCCCTCGGTTCAAAATAAAATTGTGCTTTTGCCTCCAACTTAAAATTACGATTGTGCCCTTAGTTCAAATTTATATTACGTTGTTACCCCAAGTTCAAAATTACGAATTTTCCCCTGTGAAAATTTCTAATTTTGCCCCTGGTTCAAATTTACAGTGTCATTATGATGTGGGGTAAAATACACATATTTGTCTCGTGTAGATTGTATAAATTTTGTACAGTTTTTATTTGCTTTTATTTAGTTTTAGTATTCTATTACATTATTTGGTGTTTTGGCAGGTCCTGATGCAAATGGAGCGAACAAGAGTAATATGGAAATGACCAGCCAGTTGGGCAGAGTGTGGCGCCAGTGACAGAAGTAAAAATTCGCCACTATTTTCTGTGAGTGGACCGAACCCGCTATCTCTATGTTATAATACAGGTGGCCATATTTTATTAAAGGATTGTGTCACACGATGGGCCATGGGATTCAAGTATTAAATACATTGTGATGATATTAATCCCAAATATATAAAATGGATTCGAATGGTACATCGGACGAACTGCATTAGAAAAAATTTAGAAGTCACCTCTTGCAAGACTACATGACCGTGAAAGGCCTGCCAGCCCAACAGAATTGGAATAAGAATATATAATGGGCTGTGAAAGGTGTATATGTCCAGCATGTTTACGTAGGGCTATTGGGCCAATTCTATTGTTCCATATTATGAAGATATTTTAAGGAAAAAACCTATGGAGCAAAAGGGAACGAACAAAAAGAATAAAAGAGGGGGCGAATATTGGTGAGGGGACCCAACATCAATTCAGACGAAATCAGAGGAGTCGACATCAGAATATCAGACGCAAGGCAGGAGCAAGGGACAAAGTGTGAAGCATCAGGTTCAAGGCTACGGAATCATCGGGATCGAGCGGGAAGCTTGGAGAACAAGGAACTACCGGGTTTTATTATTCGGTTTCTTTTATTTTCTAGTCTTCTTGTTTTTATTCTAATGAATTCTCGTTCTAAACCTTGTTTGATTGTTTTTAAGATTATGTTCCTTGGCTAATTTTTTAAACCACCTAGACTTAGTTGAATGGATTGAATAAAGTTTTTACCTTTTTCGTTATTTGCATGAATATTATGGGTTCATTGTGTTTAGTAAAAGGTTTAGTTTATTGATTTGATGCACATGCGTACTTTAATTTGGTTTATTATTGTCAATTGCTTCGTGTGGTTCTTAGTGACGGTCTTTATCACAACATAGAGTTATGCTAGGGTTTAGATTTTGGTGAGTGTCTATATCACCTAAGAAATTTTAACTCTTTAGGGAGAATCGGCCGATAACCCCTAGAAGTAATTGTTAGTAATTTGATAAGTCTTAGTGTTCTACTAGTCCTAATACCTGGGAAGTGAGGGGCTATTGGTAGGTCTTACCCGGCGAATTGCTTTAGATAGTCCTTGGGAAAGGTTATGTCTTGGTTTACCTGTCGGTTTTATTAGTCTATCAAGTCAAATTAATTATTCCAAACTACCCTAGATCTATGATTGGGAAAGAGTAGGTCAACATTATGGTACTTACACAATAATTAGACAACTGGGAAGAAGTCTAATAACCGGTAGGAGTAACGACCTAGGTAGTTCCACAGGTTTCTCCTTGAGAAGGGTCGAGGGGCCTAGTTAGTTCTTAATAGGTTTAGTATCAAACGATCCCGGTTCCATAATTCATGTAGTTAATTTAATTGGTAATCTCTTAAAAACAATCCAGGATTCTTGTCTAGGTGGTCTCGTTCTCACATAAGGAAAGTCCTCAGTCTTAAGTCGTTGTTAGTCTAGTTCTAGTTTAATTTAGTAGTTTAATATAGATTTCCTTAGTTTTTCCGTAACCCCCCCCCAACCAATTAACACAAGTTTGAGTCGTGTCTGTCAGCGTCAGTTAGAGTCTAATTTGCGTGATACGTAGAGTCCTGTGGTTCGATACTCGGACTTACTGTAGCTATACTGCATTGATTGGTACACTTTGTCACACCCTGGTCGTAGCGGAAGCGCGAGGTGTGATCTGTTGGTTCTCATTGCATAACGATATAAGTAAACATACTAAATGAATAAAACATACTCCATTGCCATTACCGTAATTGTTCAAAAGATGCGCAAAATATATTAAGTTTATAATTTACAAATCGTTCAAAGAAAATAAGTTGTTATTATTTCATACATCCAAAACGAAAGTTTTAAACATTAAGGCTTTGTCCACTATAACACCGCAAAGCGGCAGTATAATAGATAAACCCTTCAAAAGATGGCACAGAGTCTTGATACTTGTTTCCTGAATTAGAATCCCTGACAAGGTCCACTAATTCCCTGAAATACATGTTTAAGTAGAAAAATCAACAAAGGTTGAGCGAGTTCATGCAATTTAGTTGTGTATGATACACCCGAAAATGTAGAATGCATTTGTATTTGAATCAAATATAGTATGAAAAGCGTCAATGAAATCGTGATCATTAATGTTTTGCAAGGACATTAATATGTGTGACGAAATAGGAAGCAAACCAACCCTAGACGATTTTAATTGTATCGACACCATGTCGTAGGGCAACAAATGCACTCCTAGGCAAAATGGCCGTGAGTGAGGCTCGCCAAAACCCATTAGATCTAACCCTTTGTTCCTTGGTCCAAACTAGGATTAATGGTGCTTTAGTTATGGCCCTAATTTCTCACATGATCTAAGGTGTTTCATTCCTTGACTTATCATACTTATTGTACATGTATTTTCCCCGATAGTTGTAAAGTTGTAAAGCATTTAAAATGAATAGGGGACATGAACTCACAGTATCGCATCAGTGAGTAGAAGTAAATATGATTTCACTTGCGGTAGTCCTGAACAGTGTTGCTACCTACAATCGTTGGTATATTTGTTAGACACTTTGGTCTTTGTAATTAACTTGAGTACAAGTCTTATGACTTAAATATGTGTAAGACTTGTATGTCTTTATTGTTAGTTGAACTTTGTGTTTAGTATTCATCAATCATACACTTGTATTTCTTTACAATTTATGTCATTGGCCTTAGCCCAATAAATTATGATATTGGGCCCAAATAGTGTTGGGCTTAAATAGTGTTGGGCTTTAAATAGTGTTGGGCTTTAAGTAGTGTTGGGCTTTAAATAGTGTTGGGCTTTAAGTAGTGTTGGGCTTTTAAATAGTGTTGGGCTTTTGGGCCCATAAGTTTGGTATTGGGCTTGGCCCATGAGTTATTTGCTATTTATACTTTTTAGGTAATAAAAAAAACATAATACTTTTTATAAGTTTTCAAAATGTCCGAAGTTTGTTAAGGGTAATGTAATTTTTGAGTCCGTGTCGAAAGATCGTCTAGATGTCGTATTAAGTCCTCGGATTGGTAATATGTCCGTAAGTTCGTCTGTCGTCCGGTTTGTCCATAATTTATGTCCGATTTTTCGTATTGTCCGTAACATGTCTTTAAGGCATATTTATATGTAGTTTTGTAAGACTTTAATTATAAAGTCTCTCGAGTTTATTATTACCATTTTAATCAAGTTCCTATCTTTGATATATATAACTAATACACCAATTATTACATATCACATAACTTGTTAAAATGAACAAATATATATTTTCTCAAAAATATATATTTATCTAATCTTTTCTTTTTATAAAACCTTTCTTTAAATCTTTGTAAATCTTGTAAAGATTTAACCAAAATGATAGTTTTTATAACATAAAGTTTTTAAGAAAAATTTGCCATATAACCTTTGTTTTAATCACTTTGCCATGTTTAATAAACATATCTTTTTCTTTTCAAATCAACATCACAATTTACTCATAACTTTTATAAACAATATACATAAGCTTTATAACAAGATTTATAACATAATCTTATCAAGATGATCTCAAAATCATGTAGGGTTTTGAACTTACTCATAATATATGTTAACTAGTTCAAAAACCAAGTTTATTTCTAGTTTTAACAACTTTTATTAAAAATCTCATGTTGTATGTTACTTTTTATTATCTTGTAAAAAGTCTTGTGTTTATTTAAAAACCTTAGATACTTTATTTACACCATAAATTTTGATCATCCATTATATAAAAAAAAAACTTTGACATATTCATGTATACTTGTTAGATTATATTTTTAAGAACATCATATAACAAGTTATACATGTCTTAATCATCTCAACAAGATCAAATATGCAAATAACAACTCTTAATCACCACATAAACAAACATATATTATGATTTGTACTTTTTGCTTCTTTGTATCTTCATATTATTATGTATGATTATTTTGTTATTTTACTAGTTATAATAATAATCATAACAATAATAAGTAAGAAAAAATAAATAAAAGTTAGAAGCTCACTTCTAGCTCTAGGCTAGGGATGATCTAAATGAGCTTATGATCCAAAGAAGATGAAGATCTTGTTGTTAGAAGACTCTTGGATGGATGAAAAAGCTTGCTTTAGCTTCTAGGTGCTTTAGATCTTCTTAAGTTCCATGATACTTCATGTTGTTCATAAGAAAAGTGAAGAAGTGAAGTGGGTTTTCTATGGTGTTCTTGGTGAAATATGAAGATATGAAGATTGAAAGAGTTTGTGTGTGTTTGAAAATGTGTAGAAAAGTGGTAGTGTGTGTTAGTGATTTAGGATATGTGTTATAAGTCTTACACCTCATGGCTAACCATTACACCTCATGACTAACCATTACACTTCATAATCCACTTCATATTTGGATAAGTATCCTTGTAATAAAGTAATAAAAAAAACAATGGTGGGGGGCCCACTTGTGGTAAAAGATGTTGGTAATTTTATTAAGGTTAAACATGGTAAAAAAAAAAGTTATATGTTTACGTTTTTATGTCTTACCAAGTTTCAAGATGTTTCAAGACTTAAAATGATCACAAATAGGATGAAAAAGACCAAAAATAATGTTCACTAGTTCACTACATATGTCAAATTGTAGTTCGGATAGTCGTTTAGTGCTCGTTTCGCAAGTAGCTAGTCGAAAGGTTAGCATATATGAATTATAGGGAAAAATTCGGTTATATATTTATATGATATTCCCTATGTATTTTCATATGAAATTTGTGTTTAACAACACTTTTGCACCTTGTGGTAAAAACACTAATGCTGAATTTTTGCGGACAATTATTGAAATGGTCACTTTTAGTGCTTTTCGGCAGTTTTCGGGCAGTTTTTTTTTGTGCTACCGGACATTGGTAATATATTCGACCAAACCCTTTCATTTCCAATTAGGGTTTATTGTATAATTGATGTTGGACTTTCCTCTGAGTTCTAAAAATATTGTTACACTAGTTTCTGCGGATCCTGAGTTTTTGTCAGCACTCTAGCTTACTAGGCACTACTCTAGTTGTTTCGATGCAATGTTTACACTGTTTCAAATATAACCACTAAAAATGAATCATGTGCATCATAAATGAATATTCCATGAGTATCCTAGGATATATATCATGTAATCATGCATTTCGGATATTCCAACCACGAAACCGTATAATGTAAAGTACTGTTTTAAGTGTACGTAAATTACCAGAAAGTGGCAGTTGTCACATTCTCCCCTTGTTATTGAGAATTTCGTCCCAAAATTCAAGCTGAGTCATCCTTTGCAGGAGACTTCTGGAACAGGTGAGAGTATTTGGCTTTGATTTAGTTTTCACGTTCCCAATTCTCATTTGCTTCAATCTTAGCTGGGTCTACTTGAATGCCTTTCCCGTTCACCACATGCCTGAGAAATAGTACCTCGCGAATCCAAAATTCGCACTTGGAAAATTTTACGTATAGTTTCCCCTTCTTTTGGTAGCTCCAAATTGGTTCTCAAATGTTGTTGGTGTTCATCAGTCGATCGTGAGTATGTTAATATGTCGTCAATAAATACTATGACGAATTTGTCGAGATACAGCTTGCACACGCAATTCATTAATTCCATGAAGACCGCTAGTGCGTTTGTTAAATCAAGAAAAAAAACATAACGAGAAACTCGTAATAACCATAACGAGTTTTTAAAAGCCGTTTTAGGTGTGCTTTCCTCTTGAATTCGTAACTAATGATACTCCGATCGTAAGTCTATCTTAGAGTAAAAGCTTGAACCTTTCATAAACCATTTGAGTTAGTTGGATATTCATTTGTAACATGGTTTAGAAATATGAATTCTCATTCATCGAAATGTTGTACACTTTTGAAAAACTTGCATGTCTTTCCACCCCCAAAACCTTTATAAAGATGTATAATGGTAAAGAGTGGGGGTTATGAACTCACAACATCCTTATTCAATCTACTACAAGGTTCAGAAGGTGCTAATCGACATGAAGATTTAGCTATGGTGCGGCTCCCGGTACCAAGTCGATGTGAAACTCGACTTGTTGATACGGTGGTAGTCCTGGCAACTCTTCAGGAAAGACTTCAGGAAATTCTTTTATCACAAGAATATCTATCGGCTGTGGTCCAACGGCCTTCTTGTCAACAACAAGTGCTAGAAAGGCAATACAACATTTCCGTAAGCACTTCTGTGCCTTCATGCAATTGATTATCTGCAATAATATATCATGCTTCTCTCCATGGATAACAAGTGTCTATTCGTTCGATAGTGGTAGGCGAATGGTCTTCTCAAGACAGACGACTTCGACTTGGTTATCAGATAACCAGTCCATGCCAACTACTACATCAAAACTACCCAACTGAACGAGTAAACGATTGATATTGAATTTCTGCTCTTGACTCGACGAGTTTACCGTTTGCCAATTCTATAGAATGAGGAGACGTCTAGCTTACTTGATTCTAGGCCAAGTACATTTGGAATTCTATGTAGTAAGGACTTCACTGTACCAATATAGAGGACAACCCAATCCCTATGTTTAGATGTAGGATAACCCAATCCCTATTTGTAGCTAGGACAATCGCGTCACTAGCCATGAAACTCATGTATGTAAAAGGTTGAGATGAAGCTAAAATCGGCAATGGTATCAAATAACATGTATGTGAAATGTTGATGGATAGGATACGTATCGGTGACCCTTAATGATTTGACATGTCTTAGCAAATTCCCTATTAGCTAACTTGATATAGCAATGTGTGTCTAACATGACTCTGATTCAAGTATATGCTTAACATCTAAAGACACTAGCTAAGCTCGGTGTTGGTATTACAAGAATTGATACATGATAATCGTAGAGTGTACGTACTCATGACATCATTGGGATTTTGGGGAGTATTCATAGGTCTAACCATACACGCACCTATTCACTAGCTTGATTCATTCTTAAGTATTACCGACCTACTAGTCTCTGTTTTGCGCCCGGTCTCAGCATACTGCTACTCTTGGCACTTTTGCAAGTGTTCTCATGATGAACGTCTCACTTGTCGCATTAAGGATTTCAGCAAGTTACAGCATACCTATTGGTGTCAAAATCATTTATGGCAGCAATTGACTTCGTTTCTCTCATGGCGAGAGTTATTGTTTGAGTGATCGAGGTAGGGTGGGATGATGCGGTCATGTTTTGGATTCTAGGGATAAACTTAAATTATGACGCTCACTGCGTTTGAATACGGGCGTTACCATATATGGAACAACCCTAGAGAAACCGTGAAAGCATCGAATGTAACAAACAACGTAGGCTCTAATCGTGATCGAGTTCTAGAATAAAATCATATGAAAATAGATGAAAATCAGATGATATAAAAGAATGATGTATGGTTCAATAAATAACCAATAGAATTGTAGTGTATAAATATATCATGTCTTGAAATAGAATATTATGTCTTGTGTAGAGGATGTCGTGTCTTGTGCAAAAATGTCATGTCTTGTCTTTGTCGAAAAGGTTTGAATAACACCACGATATGCAATATAATATAAGCACTTATATATATGAAGTACCAGTGGCGTATCGACCATGCTTTTATCATATTACACACGCATCGTTGTTTAAATTACTTACCAATAACCACCAAAGAAGGTCTTATGTATACCACTGTCAAATGTCATGTATAACAATGTCTTGCGTAACAATGTCATGTATAAACCATGTCTTGTGTAAAAGCAATGGTTTTCAACACATAACTTTTGACTTAAACATTTGTTTCTTTTGGCGTCATGATCTTTTTAATATACACTATTAAAAGAACCTGGACATATATATTTGGATAAATATAGTCTATCATGCGCCCAAGAATGAAGAATGCAATCGATCGGTCATGGAAACCTCAAGACCGCATTGTTCATACATGTTTGAATAAATGATAATGTGGATAACCAAAATCAAAAGGTGTAATGCCTCTTGCGTATATTGGTCATATGTCTAAATGGAAAAAATAATTTGTTGAGGAAGGGAAACCAACCAGTGGTCTTCGTCCATATAATATGTATTCCACACACCATGGACCTCGGTCGTCCTAAGTAGAGAAAATCCTTTGTGTTACTTGTCCATGTGATAAATATGGTAATAGTGCTTGAGTTTCACGAGCTCTAGCAAGATCATTAGAATCTCCAAAAAAATATCGAATAGAATGCAATAAGGGAGTTGCAGCATGGCTCATGCCATACCATTCCGTAGGAAAAGACAAATGTCAAGCGACAGAATTTATTGTATCATTTCCAATAAATATGATAAGGTGGAATATGATAAGGTAAAGTAATGTAGGGTTAAGTGTCATAGACACCATGGAAATAGTCCATGTACAAAAATTTTAGAATGTTGAGGAAAATACTTCATGAGTAGCTAACAAGTTTTGTTTGTTTAAATGACTAGTCTCAACTGAATCGTGATATAGATCGAATGTTAGGTGTGAACAAATATGTGTCGTCTTCCTGCATTGTATTGTATTGTAGGGTGTTATACTAACCACCCAGTTCATGTTCTAATAGATAAGAAAATTGGAATCTCAAATAATAACTTAAGAATTTTGAACGAATAGTGATCATTAGCTTGGCCCGTAGAGTCCACCAGAATTCCCATGCACTACAAGTTGTTATTACGTTGGCCACCGTAATAATAAATTGCCTTGCATGGTCACCCTAGCATTCTCTCGTACAAAGCAGCCGATCAATAAGAGAGGAAACATTATTGTCAATATACCTTCAACATAGGAGGGACCTTCGTGATAGCTCACGTGACAACGTTCGTTGTCATTACTCGTAGAACGGTACGACGTTAGATGAAATAGAATTGGAAAGAATCTGTAACAATAACAACTGAAGGGGCACCTTTAAGATGATTACTTCATCTTCCTTGTAGGGACAAGAGTATATCATCCTTGATTAGCATGAGTCATAGGGATCTCGTCCCACAAATGGAGTTGTTGTCCAAGGTTACCACCTTCGCCTCGTCATCATTATCATGGTCAGGCATCTCAACATTCGCGAGAAAGCAACCATATTTTTACGGAATTAAGTTTAAGATTTCACTTAGGAATCATGTTCGCCATAAGCTCCGCAGTGGACGTGAGGTCGATATTTTCATCGTGCGAGTAAAGAATAATAATAAAGTTTGAAGTCAAAGGTATTTTGCTTTTGGCAAAATAGTTTGTACAACACATATATGAATGACTTATATATATAATCATGTAAAATCCTATCTAACAAGGATTTCTATCTTTGCATAAGCTGAACTTGTAAACCGTTTATAATGCATAAACTGATAATGTATTGTATTGTAGACACATAGTATGTTAATGTAATGTATCTATTTCTCATAGACTTTACCCATGGAAATGTCCTCGCTTGATTTTTGTGGAGGGAATTTTTGTTGTAGTGGACCTTGAAAAATGTTTATGCAATGAAAACCTTTTGACCTGTCCAATTTTATATATAGTTTGTTCAACATGAACAAGAGGTTTTCGTGAGAGGTCCCTAGTGATTGTAGACTTAGACTCGAGAAAGAATCCTGGTTCACTACAATCGAAGCTCTGATACCAATCTGTCACACCCTGGTCGTAGCGGAAGCGCGAGGTGTGATCTGTTGGTTCTCATTGCATAACGATATAAGTAAACATACTAAATGAATAAAACATACTCCATTGCCATTACCATTACCATAATTGTTCAAAAGATGCGCAAAATATATTAAGTTTATAATTTACAAATCGTTCAAAGAAAATAAGTTGTTATTATTTCATACATCCAAAACGAAAGTTTTAAACATTAAGGCTTTGTCCACTATAACACCGCAAAGCGGCAGTATAATAGATAAACCCTTCAAAAGATGGCACAGAGTCTTGATACTTGTTTCCTGAATTAGAATCCCTGACAAGGTCCACTAATTCCCTGAAATACATGTTTAAGTAGAAAAATCAACAAAGGTTGAGCGAGTTCATGCAATTTAGTTGTGTATGATACACCCGAAAATGTAGAATGCATTTGTATTTGAATCAAATATAGTATGAAAAGCGTCAATGAAATCGTGATCATTAATGTTTTGCAAGGACATTAATATGTGTGACGAAATAGGAAGCAAACCAACCCTAGACGATTTTAATTGTATCGACACCATGTCGTAGGGCAACAAATGCACTCCTAGGCAAAATGGCCGTGAGTGAGGCTCGCCAAAACCCATTAGATCTAACCCTTTGTTCCTTGGTCCAAACTAGGATTAATGGTGCTTTAGTTATGGCCCTAATTTCTCACATGATCTAAGGTGTTTCATTCCTTGACTTATCATACTTATTGTACATGTATTTTCCCCGATAGTTGTAAAGTTGTAAAGCATTTAAAATGAATAGGGGACATGAACTCACAGTATCGCATCAGTGAGTAGAAGTAAATATGATTTCACTTGCGGTAGTCCTGAACAGTGTTGCTACCTACAATCGTTGGTATATTTGTTAGACACTTTGGTCTTTGTAATTAACTTGAGTACAAGTCTTATGACTTAAATATGTGTAAGACTTGTATGTCTTTATTGTTAGTTGAACTTTGTGTTTAGTATTCATCAATCATACACTTGTATTTCTTTACAATTTATGTCATTGGCCTTAGCCCAATAAATTATGATATTGGGCCCAAATAGTGTTGGGCTTAAATAGTGTTGGGCTTTAAATAGTGTTGGGCTTTAAGTAGTGTTGGGCTTTAAATAGTGTTGGGCTTTAAGTAGTGTTGGGCTTTTAAATAGTGTTGGGCTTTTGGGCCCATAAGTTTGGTATTGGGCTTGGCCCATGAGTTATTTGCTATTTATACTTTTTAGGTAATAAAAAAAACATAATACTTTTTATAAGTTTTCAAAATGTCCGAAGTTTGTTAAGGGTAATGTAATTTTTGAGTCCGTGTCGAAAGATCGTCTAGATGTCGTATTAAGTCCTCGGATTGGTAATATGTCCGTAAGTTCGTCTGTCGTCCGGTTTGTCCATAATTTATGTCCGATTTTTCGTATTGTCCGTAACATGTCTTTAAGGCATATTTATATGTAGTTTTGTAAGACTTTAATTATAAAGTCTCTCGAGTTTATTATTACCATTTTAATCAAGTTCCTATCTTTGATATATATAACTAATACACCAATTATTACATATCACATAACTTGTTAAAATGAACAAATATATATTTTCTCAAAAATATATATTTATCTAATCTTTTCTTTTTATAAAACCTTTCTTTAAATCTTTGTAAATCTTGTAAAGATTTAACCAAAATGATAGTTTTTATAACATAAAGTTTTTAAGAAAAATTTGCCATATAACCTTTGTTTTAATCACTTTGCCATGTTTAATAAACATATCTTTTTCTTTTCAAATCAACATCACAATTTACTCATAACTTTTATAAACAATATACATAAGCTTTATAACAAGATTTATAACATAATCTTATCAAGATGATCTCAAAATCATGTAGGGTTTTGAACTTACTCATAATATATGTTAACTAGTTCAAAAACCAAGTTTATTTCTAGTTTTAACAACTTTTATTAAAAATCTCATGTTGTATGTTACTTTTTATTATCTTGTAAAAAGTCTTGTGTTTATTTAAAAACCTTAGATACTTTATTTACACCATAAATTTTGATCATCCATTATATAAAAAAAAAACTTTGACATATTCATGTATACTTGTTAGATTATATTTTTAAGAACATCATATAACAAGTTATACATGTCTTAATCATCTCAACAAGATCAAATATGCAAATAACAACTCTTAATCACCACATAAACAAACATATATTATGATTTGTACTTTTTGCTTCTTTGTATCTTCATATTATTATGTATGATTATTTTGTTATTTTACTAGTTATAATAATAATCATAACAATAATAAGTAAGAAAAAATAAATAAAAGTTAGAAGCTCACTTCTAGCTCTAGGCTAGGGATGATCTAAATGAGCTTATGATCCAAAGAAGATGAAGATCTTGTTGTTAGAAGACTCTTGGATGGATGAAAAAGCTTGCTTTAGCTTCTAGGTGCTTTAGATCTTCTTAAGTTCCATGATACTTCATGTTGTTCATAAGAAAAGTGAAGAAGTGAAGTGGGTTTTCTATGGTGTTCTTGGTGAAATATGAAGATATGAAGATATGAAGATTGAAAGAGTTTGTGTGTGTTTGAAAATGTGTAGAAAAGTGGTAGTGTGTGTTAGTGATTTAGGATATGTGTTATAAGTCTTACACCTCATGGCTAACCATTACACCTCATGACTAACCATTACACTTCATAATCCACTTCATATTTGGATAAGTATCCTTGTAATAAAGTAATAAAAAAAACAATGGTGGGGGGCCCACTTGTGGTAAAAGATGTTGGTAATTTTATTAAGGTTAAACATGGTAAAAAAAAAAGTTATATGTTTACGTTTTTATGTCTTACCAAGTTTCAAGATGTTTCAAGACTTAAAATGATCACAAATAGGATGAAAAAGACCAAAAATAATGTTCACTAGTTCACTACATATGTCAAATTGTAGTTCGGATAGTCGTTTAGTGCTCGTTTCGCAAGTAGCTAGTCGAAAGGTTAGCATATATGAATTATAGGGAAAAATTCGGTTATATATTTATATGATATTCCCTATGTATTTTCATATGAAATTTGTGTTTAACAACACTTTTGCACCTTGTGGTAAAAACACTAATGCTGAATTTTTGCGGACAATTATTGAAATGGTCACTTTTAGTGCTTTTCGGCAGTTTTCGGGCAGTTTTTTTTTGTGCTACCGGACATTGGTAATATATTCGACCAAACCCTTTCATTTCCAATTAGGGTTTATTGTATAATTGATGTTGGACTTTCCTCTGAGTTCTAAAAATATTGTTACACTAGTTTCTGCGGATCCTGAGTTTTTGTCAGCACTCTAGCTTACTAGGCACTACTCTAGTTGTTTCGATGCAATGTTTACACTGTTTCAAATATAACCACTAAAAATGAATCATGTGCATCATAAATGAATATTCCATGAGTATCCTAGGATATATATCATGTAATCATGCATTTCGGATATTCCAACCACGAAACCGTATAATGTAAAGTACTGTTTTAAGTGTACGTAAATTACCAGAAAGTGGCAGTTGTCACATTCTCCCCTTGTTATTGAGAATTTCGTCCCAAAATTCAAGCTGAGTCATCCTTTGCAGGAGACTTCTGGAACAGGTGAGAGTATTTGGCTTTGATTTAGTTTTCACGTTCCCAATTCTCATTTGCTTCAATCTTAGCTGGGTCTACTTGAATGCCTTTCCCGTTCACCACATGCCTGAGAAATAGTACCTCGCGAATCCAAAATTCGCACTTGGAAAATTTTACGTATAGTTTCCCCTTCTTTTGGTAGCTCCAAATTGGTTCTCAAATGTTGTTGGTGTTCATCAGTCGATCGTGAGTATGTTAATATGTCGTCAATAAATACTATGACGAATTTGTCGAGATACAGCTTGCACACGCAATTCATTAATTCCATGAAGACCGCTAGTGCGTTTGTTAAATCAAGAAAAAAAACATAACGAGAAACTCGTAATAACCATAACGAGTTTTTAAAAGCCGTTTTAGGTGTGCTTTCCTCTTGAATTCGTAACTAATGATACTCCGATCGTAAGTCTATCTTAGAGTAAAAGCTTGAACCTTTCATAAACCATTTGAGTTAGTTGGATATTCATTTGTAACATGGTTTAGAAATATGAATTCTCATTCATCGAAATGTTGTACACTTTTGAAAAACTTGCATGTCTTTCCACCCCCAAAACCTTTATAAAGATGTATAATGGTAAAGAGTGGGGGTTATGAACTCACAACATCCTTATTCAATCAACTACAAGGTTCAGAAGGTGCTAATCGACATGAAGATTTAGCTATGGTGCGGCTCCCGGTACCAAGTCGATGTGAAACTCGACTTGTTGATACGGTGGTAGTCCTGGCAACTCTTCAGGAAAGACTTCAGGAAATTCTTTTATCACAAGAATATCTATCGGCTGTGGTCCAACGGCCTTCTTGTCAACAACAAGTGCTAGAAAGGCAATACAACATTTCCGTAAGCACTTCTGTGCCTTCATGCAATTGATTATCTGCAATAATATATCATGCTTCTCTCCATGGATAACAAGTGTCTATTCGTTCGATAGTGGTAGGCGAATGGTCTTCTCAAGACAGACGACTTCGACTTGGTTATCAGATAACCAGTCCATGCCAACTACTACATCAAAACTACCCAACTGAACGAGTAAACGATTGATATTGAATTTCTGCTCTTGACTCGACGAGTTTACCGTTTGCCAATTCTATAGAATGAGGAGACGTCTAGCTTACTTGATTCTAGGCCAAGTACATTTGGAATTCTATGTAGTAAGGACTTCACTGTACCAATATAGAGGACAACCCAATCCCTATGTTTAGATGTAGGATAACCCAATCCCTATTTGTAGCTAGGACAATCGCGTCACTAGCCATGAAACTCATGTATGTAAAAGGTTGAGATGAAGCTAAAATCGGCAATGGTATCAAATAACATGTATGTGAAATGTTGATGGATAGGATACGTATCGGTGACCCTTAATGATTTGACATGTCTTAGCAAATTCCCTATTAGCTAACTTGATATAGCAATGTGTGTCTAACATGACTCTGATTCAAGTATATGCTTAACATCTAAAGACACTAGCTAAGCTCGGTGTTGGTATTACAAGAATTGATACATGATAATCGTAGAGTGTACGTACTCATGACATCATTGGGATTTTGGGGAGTATTCATAGGTCTAACCATACACGCACCTATTCACTAGCTTGATTCATTCTTAAGTATTACCGACCTACTAGTCTCTGTTTTGCGCCCGGTCTCAGCATACTGCTACTCTTGGCACTTTTGCAAGTGTTCTCATGATGAACGTCTCACTTGTCGCATTAAGGATTTCAGCAAGTTACAGCATACCTATTGGTGTCAAAATCATTTATGGCAGCAATTGACTTCGTTTCTCTCATGGCGAGAGTTATTGTTTGAGTGATCGAGGTAGGGTGGGATGATGCGGTCATGTTTTGGATTCTAGGGATAAACTTAAATTATGACGCTCACTGCGTTTGAATACGGGCGTTACCATATATGGAACAACCCTAGAGAAACCGTGAAAGCATCGAATGTAACAAACAACGTAGGCTCTAATCGTGATCGAGTTCTAGAATAAAATCATATGAAAATAGATGAAAATCAGATGATATAAAAGAATGATGTATGGTTCAATAAATAACCAATAGAATTGTAGTGTATAAATATATCATGTCTTGAAATAGAATATTATGTCTTGTGTAGAGGATGTCGTGTCTTGTGCAAAAATGTCATGTCTTGTCTTTGTCGAAAAGGTTTGAATAACACCACGATATGCAATATAATATAAGCACTTATATATATGAAGTACCAGTGGCGTATCGACCATGCTTTTATCATATTACACACGCATCGTTGTTTAAATTACTTACCAATAACCACCAAAGAAGGTCTTATGTATACCACTGTCAAATGTCATGTATAACAATGTCTTGCGTAACAATGTCATGTATAAACCATGTCTTGTGTAAAAGCAATGGTTTTCAACACATAACTTTTGACTTAAACATTTGTTTCTTTTGGCGTCATGATCTTTTTAATATACACTATTAAAAGAACCTGGACATATATATTTGGATAAATATAGTCTATCATGCGCCCAAGAATGAAGAATGCAATCGATCGGTCATGGAAACCTCAAGACCGCATTGTTCATACATGTTTGAATAAATGATAATGTGGATAACCAAAATCAAAAGGTGTAATGCCTCTTGCGTATATTGGTCATATGTCTAAATGGAAAAAATAATTTGTTGAGGAAGGGAAACCAACCAGTGGTCTTCGTCCATATAATATGTATTCCACACACCATGGACCTCGGTCGTCCTAAGTAGAGAAAATCCTTTGTGTTACTTGTCCATGTGATAAATATGGTAATAGTGCTTGAGTTTCACGAGCTCTAGCAAGATCATTAGAATCTCCAAAAAAATATCGAATAGAATGCAATAAGGGAGTTGCAGCATGGCTCATGCCATACCATTCCGTAGGAAAAGACAAATGTCAAGCGACAGAATTTATTGTATCATTTCCAATAAATATGATAAGGTGGAATATGATAAGGTAAAGTAATGTAGGGTTAAGTGTCATAGACACCATGGAAATAGTCCATGTACAAAAATTTTAGAATGTTGAGGAAAATACTTCATGAGTAGCTAACAAGTTTTGTTTGTTTAAATGACTAGTCTCAACTGAATCGTGATATAGATCGAATGTTAGGTGTGAACAAATATGTGTCGTCTTCCTGCATTGTATTGTATTGTAGGGTGTTATACTAACCACCCAGTTCATGTTCTAATAGATAAGAAAATTGGAATCTCAAATAATAACTTAAGAATTTTGAACGAATAGTGATCATTAGCTTGGCCCGTAGAGTCCACCAGAATTCCCATGCACTACAAGTTGTTATTACGTTGGCCACCGTAATAATAAATTGCCTTGCATGGTCACCCTAGCATTCTCTCGTACAAAGCAGCCGATCAATAAGAGAGGAAACATTATTGTCAATATACCTTCAACATAGGAGGGACCTTCGTGATAGCTCACGTGACAACGTTCGTTGTCATTACTCGTAGAACGGTACGACGTTAGATGAAATAGAATTGGAAAGAATCTGTAACAATAACAACTGAAGGGGCACCTTTAAGATGATTACTTCATCTTCCTTGTAGGGACAAGAGTATATCATCCTTGATTAGCATGAGTCATAGGGATCTCGTCCCACAAATGGAGTTGTTGTCCAAGGTTACCACCTTCGCCTCGTCATCATTATCATGGTCAGGCATCTCAACATTCGCGAGAAAGCAACCATATTTTTACGGAATTAAGTTTAAGATTTCACTTAGGAATCATGTTCGCCATAAGCTCCGCAGTGGACGTGAGGTCGATATTTTCATCGTGCGAGTAAAGAATAATAATAAAGTTTGAAGTCAAAGGTATTTTGCTTTTGGCAAAATAGTTTGTACAACACATATATGAATGACTTATATATATAATCATGTAAAATCCTATCTAACAAGGATTTCTATCTTTGCATAAGCTGAACTTGTAAACCGTTTATAATGCATAAACTGATAATGTAATGTATTGTAGACACATAGTATGTTAATGTAATGTATCTATTTCTCATAGACTTTACCCATGGAAATGTCCTCGCTTGATTTTTGTGGAGGGAATTTTTGTTGTAGTGGACCTTGAAAAATGTTTATGCAATGAAAACCTTTTGACCTGTCCAATTTTATATATAGTTTGTTCAACATGAACAAGAGGTTTTCGTGAGAGGTCCCTAGTGATTGTAGACTTAGACTCGAGAAAGAATCCTGGTTCACTACAATCGAAGCTCTGATACCAATCTGTCACACCCTGGTCGTAGCGGAAGCGCGAGGTGTGATCTGTTGGTTCTCATTGCATAACGATATAAGTAAACATACTAAATGAATAAAACATACTCCATTGCCATTACCATTACCATAATTGTTCAAAAGATGCGCAAAATATATTAAGTTTATAATTTACAAATCGTTCAAAGAAAATAAGTTGTTATTATTTCATACATCCAAAACGAAAGTTTTAAACATTAAGGCTTTGTCCACTATAACACCGCAAAGCGGCAGTATAATAGATAAACCCTTCAAAAGATGGCACAGAGTCTTGATACTTGTTTCCTGAATTAGAATCCCTGACAAGGTCCACTAATTCCCTGAAATACATGTTTAAGTAGAAAAATCAACAAAGGTTGAGCGAGTTCATGCAATTTAGTTGTGTATGATACACCCGAAAATGTAGAATGCATTTGTATTTGAATCAAATATAGTATGAAAAGCGTCAATGAAATCGTGATCATTAATGTTTTGCAAGGACATTAATATGTGTGACGAAATAGGAAGCAAACCAACCCTAGACGATTTTAATTGTATCGACACCATGTCGTAGGGCAACAAATGCACTCCTAGGCAAAATGGCCGTGAGTGAGGCTCGCCAAAACCCATTAGATCTAACCCTTTGTTCCTTGGTCCAAACTAGGATTAATGGTGCTTTAGTTATGGCCCTAATTTCTCACATGATCTAAGGTGTTTCATTCCTTGACTTATCATACTTATTGTACATGTATTTTCCCCGATAGTTGTAAAGTTGTAAAGCATTTAAAATGAATAGGGGACATGAACTCACAGTATCGCATCAGTGAGTAGAAGTAAATATGATTTCACTTGCGGTAGTCCTGAACAGTGTTGCTACCTACAATCGTTGGTATATTTGTTAGACACTTTGGTCTTTGTAATTAACTTGAGTACAAGTCTTATGACTTAAATATGTGTAAGACTTGTATGTCTTTATTGTTAGTTGAACTTTGTGTTTAGTATTCATCAATCATACACTTGTATTTCTTTACAATTTATGTCATTGGCCTTAGCCCAATAAATTATGATATTGGGCCCAAATAGTGTTGGGCTTAAATAGTGTTGGGCTTTAAATAGTGTTGGGCTTTAAGTAGTGTTGGGCTTTAAGTAGTGTTGGGCTTTAAGTAGTGTTGGGCTTTTAAATAGTGTTGGGCTTTTGGGCCCATAAGTTTGGTATTGGGCTTGGCCCATGAGTTATTTGCTATTTATACTTTTTAGGTAATAAAAAAAACATAATACTTTTTATAAGTTTTCAAAATGTCCGAAGTTTGTTAAGGGTAATGTAATTTTTGAGTCCGTGTCGAAAGATCGTCTAGATGTCGTATTAAGTCCTCGGATTGGTAATATGTCCGTAAGTTCGTCTGTCGTCCGGTTTGTCCATAATTTATGTCCGATTTTTCGTATTGTCCGTAACATGTCTTTAAGGCATATTTATATGTAGTTTTGTAAGACTTTAATTATAAAGTCTCTCGAGTTTATTATTACCATTTTAATCAAGTTCCTATCTTTGATATATATAACTAATACACCAATTATTACATATCACATAACTTGTTAAAATGAACAAATATATATTTTCTCAAAAATATATATTTATCTAATCTTTTCTTTTTATAAAACCTTTCTTTAAATCTTTGTAAATCTTGTAAAGATTTAACCAAAATGATAGTTTTTATAACATAAAGTTTTTAAGAAAAATTTGCCATATAACCTTTGTTTTAATCACTTTGCCATGTTTAATAAACATATCTTTTTCTTTTCAAATCAACATCACAATTTACTCATAACTTTTATAAACAATATACATAAGCTTTATAACAAGATTTATAACATAATCTTATCAAGATGATCTCAAAATCATGTAGGGTTTTGAACTTACTCATAATATATGTTAACTAGTTCAAAAACCAAGTTTATTTCTAGTTTTAACAACTTTTATTAAAAATCTCATGTTGTATGTTACTTTTTATTATCTTGTAAAAAGTCTTGTGTTTATTTAAAAACCTTAGATACTTTATTTACACCATAAATTTTGATCATCCATTATATAAAAAAAAAAACTTTGACATATTCATGTATACTTGTTAGATTATATTTTTAAGAACATCATCTAACAAGTTATACATGTCTTAATCATCTCAACAAGATCAAATATGCAAATAACAACTCTTAATCACCACATAAACAAACATATATTATGATTTGTACTTTTTGCTTCTTTGTATCTTCATATTATTATGTATGATTATTTTGTTATTTTACTAGTTATAATAATAATCATAACAATAATAAGTAAGAAAAAATAAATAAAAGTTAGAAGCTCACTTCTAGCTCTAGGCTAGGGATGATCTAAATGAGCTTATGATCCAAAGAAGATGAAGATCTTGTTGTTAGAAGACTCTTGGATGGATGAAAAAGCTTGCTTTAGCTTCTAGGTGCTTTAGATCTTCTTAAGTTCCATGATACTTCATGTTGTTCATAAGAAAAGTGAAGAAGTGAAGTGGGTTTTCTATGGTGTTCTTGGTGAAATATGAAGATATGAAGATATGAAGATTGAAAGAGTTTGTGTGTGTTTGAAAATGTGTAGAAAAGTGGTAGTGTGTGTTAGTGATTTAGGATATGTGTTATAAGTCTTACACCTCATGGCTAACCATTACACCTCATGACTAACCATTACACTTCATAATCCACTTCATATTTGGATAAGTATCCTTGTAATAAAGTAATAAAAAAAACAATGGTGGGGGGCCCACTTGTGGTAAAAGATGTTGGTAATTTTATTAAGGTTAAACATGGTAAAAAAAAAAAGTTATATGTTTACGTTTTTATGTCTTACCAAGTTTCAAGATGTTTCAAGACTTAAAATGATCACAAATAGGATGAAAAAGACCAAAAATAATGTTCACTAGTTCACTACATATGTCAAATTGTAGTTCGGATAGTCGTTTAGTGCTCGTTTCGCAAGTAGCTAGTCGAAAGGTTAGCATATATGAATTATAGGGAAAAATTCGGTTATATATTTATATGATATTCCCTATGTATTTTCATATGAAATTTGTGTTTAACAACACTTTTGCACCTTGTGGTAAAAACACTAATGCTAAATTTTTGCGGACAATTATTGAAATGGTCACTTTTAGTGCTTTTCGGCAGTTTTCGGGCAGTTTTTTTTTGTGCTACCGGACATTGGTAATATATTCGACCAAACCCTTTCATTTCCAATTAGGGTTTATTGTATAATTGATGTTGGACTTTCCTCTGAGTTCTAAAAATATTGTTACACTAGTTTCTGCGGATCCTGAGTTTTTGTCAGCACTCTAGCTTACTAGGCACTACTCTAGTTGTTTCGATGCAATGTTTACACTGTTTCAAATATAACCACTAAAAATGAATCATGTGCATCATAAATGAATATTCCATGAGTATCCTAGGATATATATCATGTAATCATGCATTTCGGATATTCCAACCACGAAACCGTATAATGTAAAGTACTGTTTTAAGTGTACGTAAATTACCAGAAAGTGGCAGTTGTCACACACTTGCCGGTGGTGTGGTCTAGGTTTTAGAGAGTCTGTTTTTATAAATTTAAAACTTAGAGTGTCTAATTTAGGGTTAAAATTAGTTAATTTTTATAGTCTGTTTAGCACACATCAAGTTTTTGGCGCCGTTGCCGGGGACTTTTTAGCAATTGCGTTGATTACTTTGTCTGGACTTAATTGACATCATACGTGCTACTTGCTTTTGTATATTGAGTCGTAGGTGTCTAATTGTCGGTGTCTTTTATTTTTCTTGAGTCTTGTGAATATGTGTGAAATTTGTGGAGGACCTCATTTTACTGTTAAGTGCCCACAATATGAGGGGTCCTCTGCACATTATTATGCTAACCCCTATGTGCAGCCGCAGTCATATTTTTCACAGGGGTATTCCTCGTACCAGTATGAGAAACCGTATCACCAGCCCCAACAGCAAATTTCTAAAATCTATGTGCAGGACCAGCTGGATAGGATAATGGGGTTGTTAGCTCAACTGGCAGCTACGGATGAGACTGCTCAGAAAATGATTCAAGAACATGAAGTCCTGTTTCAAAATCAGCAGTCTATACTCTCAGACATTCGATGTTCAGTAGAAGAAATGTCTAAAAAATTAGAAGAAGTAGAAGAAACGGAGAAGAAGGGCATCATTGATTTTGGTTGTGAAGAAGAGGAGATTATGATGCAAATGGCTAATTGCGGGATATTGAGAGAGTGTGTGGAAGAAGTAGACGAGTGGCAAGTCTACCAGGAATCATTGATTAAGGAGGTAGATGTTGATGAGGAATTAGATTTAGGAGATTCCTTAGGTAGTCTGTTTGATGATGAGGTAGAAGTTGAGGTAGAGAAAAAAGCGTTAAGTTGGGAAGATGAGTTTATAGGGGAGTTAGAAGGTTTATCAGAATCTGAACAAGTAGGGGAATTTGATCCATTAGGTGATTTAGCAAATTTGGAAGCCCTACTAGAAGGTAAACCTGAGAAAATAAGTGAACCCACACCGCATGTAGAAATTAAGTGTGGGGATCTTCCCAAGGAAGTAGAGGGAATGGTGGAAGATGAAGAACATCATAGCTGGCCCGTGGTAGAGGTAACTGAAGATTCAAGGCCACGGGAGAGGGCAAGAAAGAAAGAACCTGGAAACCGGAGATGGTTTTGGGTCGGAAGATGGGCGAAACAGAAAATGGAGCAATTAAAGTGCAAGCACGACCGCTCTTATCGTTACATGCCACACATCTGGTCCATTCCAGGTAAGTTTAAATATTGGTGTCTGACCCGATTAAAATTTTCAAATTATATCATTATTCCGCCTTGAATGTTTTACTGTTTTCGAGGATCGGGTGGAACTAAACGGGTTAGATAGGGTTCAAGTCAAAGAGAAACCTCCTGGTTAAGTTCAAGTGTGGGGAGGTTTTGTAGAGTTAGTAGTTTTGAGTTAGTCCTGTGGTTCGATACTCGGACTTACTGTAGCTATACTGCATTGATCGGTACACTTGCCGGTGGTGTGGTCTAGGTTTTAGAGAGTCTGTTTTTATAAATTTAAAACTTAGAGTGTCTAATTTAGAGTTAAAATTAGTTAATTTTTATAGTCTGTTTAGCACACATCACATTACTTTAGCTTTTGGCAAATTACGATTTTACCCCAATAAAAAAATATAACTTTCCCTCAGTTAAAAATTACAATATTGCCATTGTTTTACTTTTTTATCAAAACTATAAAAGTGTTTTGTTTTAATTGATTGACTCGATTTAATTGTTTTCTGTATCAATGAACTAACACTCGCTCATTATTCGGCTATCGCCCCGCAACGCAGACGGGGCATTAACTAGTTTACTTACATATACATTTACGCTAGGGCAATAGTTCTGCCACCTCACTGGCTGAAAAGGTCGGCTGCCCTTTTTTTCATTTTTAATTTTAATTTAATTTAATAATGTTAGTATAATATGATTATAATTATAATTGACCCTTTTAAAAATTACGATTTCACTCTCAGTTCAAAATTACGCTTTTGCACTCAATTCAAAATAAATTTATGCTTTTATCCGTAGCTAAAAATTACGATTTCGCCCTTAGTTCAACACTATGATTTTCCCCCAGTCCAAAACAAAATTTTGGTTTTGCCTCCAGCTAAAAATTATGAATTTGCCCTCAGTTTAAAATTATGAGTTTGCCATTTTTTAAAAACTTATTATTTGCCCTCGGTTAAAATCTGGAGTCTTGCCATCGTTTTAATTTTTTTTTTCAAAACTATAGTAGTTTTTATTTTACTTGGTTTACTCAATCTAACTTTTTTGTCAAGCAGGTGTCTGACACTCACTCATTGTTTATGACAATTTACTATTTTGCCCCCAGCTCAGGCTTGCCATCTTTTTTTTTAGCAAAACTATGGCAGTGTTTTGGTTTAATTGGTTTAGTCGATATAATTTTTTTAGATCGTGTTATGAGTAGTATGCACAAGTAACTAAAATACATGCGTACATTTTATTAAACTAAGAAATACTCGACTTAGCGCCCCGCAACGCGGGCGGAGCATCAAACTAGTTTGAATAAAAAGAAAAGTTGCAGCCGCAACTCTTGTCTTTCTACTCTGTTTCTTTTCCTTCTTCTTTTTGCAAAGATAAGGTTTTTGAATGACAAACCTTCATTTTTATCTTTAAATGCCCCATTCTGTAGTTTATATGCTTCTATTTTAAAGGGAAATATTCGACTTTGAAAGGATATCTTCAATCTTGAATCTGTTAGTCGGAGTAAATATGATTCAAACTGAAAAACTTGAAAAGTGTTCCGTCGATTCAAACTGAAAAACCTGATGGAGTTGAACTTGAATTGAAGATGAAGAAGGAACCGACCCGAATATAAACGACGACCCGCTGGCTCCCGGCCCGACAGCCGGGTTAATGTTGGAACGGTTTTATGGCCTGAACCGGCCCGGTAGAAGCTCTGGATCCCGGCCGGACCGGTACAACCGGCCGGCCCGGTCCGGTTTTAAAAACATTGCAACACGGCCATAACCTTTTAGCCGAAATAGCTAGGTAATCCGTTGATACACATGATCCAAATTGGAGTTTTTATGGTTATATTTTACTTTGTAAATCACAGTTACTAACCAAGAAAATCTAGAATGAAATAACACAAAAATCATAGAATTATTATTGTTAATTGTTTTTAGTTAATGTATCTATTATGGTTGTTCTTGAAATTTGTTAAGTCATGGGCGTAAGTTTTTTTCTACAAATAAGATGATTTTCTTTGAAGTTGATGGTTTAGCTAGTATTATTTTTGTCTCTAATTAACAATAACTTTGAAAGGACTTTCCTTTAAATTTGTTAACCACATGACTTGTATTAATTTATGAGGGATACCGGATTTAATTTTTATTTTTCGAAAATTTTAGGATACAAAACAAACATGGAATAAAGTTATCAAAGAGAAAAAAATGGAATTGCTATGGTTAGTTGATAAATAATACTTACTACTCGATGTAGGCTCACGTCCCCTATTATATCACCTCCACGGCGCTCAAAGATTGTTGCATGGGCGCTATGGAGGGACGCCATGGTAGGCTTTGCCATGTGCCTTAGAGATGGGCATAATCGGGTATTCATAAAACCCGGAACCGGTTCCAACCCGGAACCGGGTATGGATACAAGTGAGTGGAACCGGGTTCTCTGTGGAACCGGTTCCGGGTACAACCCGGGTACACGTCAATATATTTAGAACCGACGTAACCGGTTTCGGGTACAATGGAACCGGGTACGGGTCCTGATGGAACCGGTTCCGGGTACAACCCGGGTACACTTCAATCATTCCGTTTGAAAGATATTCATTTCGTTTGAATATTAATCATTTCGTTTGAATCAAAAACGGCTGCATGTGATCATAAATGAAATACAATTAATCAGATCCACTAACATTGGAGGTCCAATTAGAGTAATTTGAGTCTTCGGCCCTTTTAAACAATACATGTGCATGGTCAGAATCACTATATTAATCGACCCAATGAGAATAGAGAGTGTTGAATTACTTTGTCGGGCATTGTCAACAATTGCATGTGAAATAATTAGGATTGTCAGTCTTTGAACGGCCCAATCATATTCCATTAGGAGTTGTAGTTGTCGGCCCATGTGGTCTGCTCATATAAACCATCGGTCCAATTAAAATCCATATCTTAAATAGTTGTCGGGTTTTTTTGTAATACCTGGAACCGGTTCCGGGTAGGAACCGGGTTCCGGGTATGCACCGGGTACGGGTAGGAACCGGGTACGAACCGATTTTATTTATAAAATGTGGAACCGGGTCGGAACCTACGGGTTTTTTGAACCCGGAACCGGTTCTACTATTAGCCGGGTAGGAACCGGAACCGGGTACGGGTCGGGTCCACTGGAATCGGGTAGGAACCGGTTTTTATGCCCATCTCTAATGTGCCTTATGAGTGCTAAAGGAATAAAACGGGCCCATACGTATGTCATCCAATCCGATTTTTTTGCTTATTCTTTTAAACTTAGTTAAAGAGGATGTTACAGGGCTTTCCTACACTTTTGATGTTAAGTGGGGGGCGTTATTTATCCCATACTGCGTGACACTGATGTAACTTGATAAAGCCCTTAGGGGATTTATCCCACATCATATGGCCTTAGTGAATGGAGATGAAGTGTGTTGCGTAGACAATAGATGTGTCTTCTCATACTTCTTAAGCATATATTATGGTTTAGTAAGAGTGAGAGATAAGTTAACATTTCTATTATTTTTAACACATTATATTAACTAGGGGTTGGTTAACCTACATATTCTTTAACGTACGCTGTGTACGAGATGGAATTACGCAAGTTATAAAACTCAAAACACTAATCACGCATGTTAAAAAAACATAATCACGCATGTTGAAAACCATAATCATGCATGAACATAATCACGCATGTACAAAATCAGAAATCACATATGGAGTAAAACCCTAATCACGCATGTTATAAAACTAATCACGCATGTTATTATTTCATTTTGTACTGGATTGTACGTTAAGAGATATTGTATTTTACATTTTCACATATAAACCATATATAAACAATTAATAACAATTATTTCTAAATAATAACGTATCATTCAAAACGGCAATCCAAACACATGTTAAAACCCTCTATTATTAATCTAACTTTACTTGTTTTAACCGTCTATTATTGATGTAATTTAGAAATAAAAGTAATGTAATTTCTGCCATTAAAAAAACATATTAACATGGATATAAGAATAGATGTAAATCAAACAACTATAGCAATGTATTCCAATGACTAAAATCATTACACAATACACAGTTTCACATGATAGCTCTAAAATGACGGATGGCAAAAATACCAGAGCCCGACGGGTATACCTGAAACCTGAATCATTTGGGACGGGTATTAGGCCAGGTATGGGTATGGAAAAAATCATCTAACTTGTATAACTTGTCATGCGAAATATAAACTTGTATAACTTGTATCACGAAAAAATCAATGAACGGTTTCATAAGGGTGTGCTATAACGTGGTTGAGACGATATCTCTTCTCCTAGGATTCATCCATAAGTCTTAGACATACTTTCATTCTTTATATATATACATATTGAGACAATGTCTCCTTTCCTTATGATCGCTTCGTAAACATTCATACATTGCGAGACGATGTCTATTTCCTAGGATCGATTTTTTACGTAACAACTCACACTTATAACACGCATTCCTTAAAAACCAAAAACATATAAAAACATGTAATATATTATTATAGGGCAAATAGGGTCCGGTTTTTTATCTCGCCCAAGGCCCACATTGTTTTTAACGTTTTCAGACATGTAAATCAAACAACCATAGTAATATATGTAGCCATGTAGCCAACGACTAAAATCATTGCACAATACACAGTTTCACATAATAACTCTAAAATTAAATTTAACACCGGAAATCATATATACGTGTAAAATTAAACGACGTGAGTATATATATGGACTATAATAAACCAACTATGGTGAACAGCATATAATTAATCAACAGATATTATATAAGTTTATTAAAAAAAGAGTTATGGACTATAATAAACCAACTATGGTGAACAGCATATAATTAATAAACAGATATTATATAAATTTATTAAAAAAAGAGTTAAATGCTAGATTAGTCCCTGTGGTTTGGGCCATTTTGTCAGTTTAGTCCAAATGTTTCATTTTTCTCCTGTGGGTTCAAAAAGGTTTCACCGTTGACATTTTAGTCCACTGGGTTAACTTCATCCATTTTTCTGTTAACAAGAAGGGCAATTCGGTCATTTTATATGTAATTTTGTTAACTAGAAAGGCAATTCGGCTATATAAAATGACCGAATCGCCCTTCTCGTTAACATAAATAATGGATGAAGTTTACTCCGTGGACTAAAATGACAACAGCGAAACCTTTTTGGACCTACAGTAGAAAAATAAAACCTTTGAACTAAACTGTTAAAATGACACAAACCACATGTACTAAAATGACATTTAACTCTTAAAAAATGTTAATACCCTTTGGGTGATAGTGAGTTTGAGAATATGACAAGAAAACAAGAACCAGATCTTTTGCTTTAAAAGAGGTTCGCCATATCATTGTTTTATCACCAAAAATCGCACTTATCAAAGACAATGCTTTAGTAGTATCCTGATGACTTCTAGGGGAGGTCGTTAGTTGGAGTTTCGTTTGTAAAAAATGTCATGTGCGAGCCAAGAGTTTTATCACAATGAGCCTCGTCACTTGCAATCTTTTAGACAACTCATGTGACATGTTAGATTTTACGCGACGTTTGGTAGTCTGCGCACGTATTTTGTGTTTTTTTTATTTGAGGGGTATCATTCGCGTCAAAGCGTGTGCGTTGTCACACTTTGATATTTTTGTGCTCTTGTGTTAGATTGATAATGTTTAATGTTGTGGATGATCCATGAGAGATTGTTGTTAATTGTCAACGAAGTGAACCTATTTTGGTTATGGTGTGCATGATTAAGTGTTATTCTAATGGTTATGTTTGTGATTTTCTTTATATATATATATATATATATATATATATATATAGAGAGAGAGAGAGAGCGAGAGAGAGAGGTAAAGAGTATGGTACAAATTACCTTATCGTACATTACATACGCGACGATAATAGCCATACACGTGTCCTGATTCGTTTTTTCATATATAAGGTTAAATGAGGCAATTAATTCAATCATCTGAGGGTAAATTCATCTCTTCATTCAATCAGCGAGCGAGAAGTTCGTTACACTAATATCCCGGTAATCATCATTCGAATCATTTTCAAATTTTTCATAATTCTTAATTTGCAGTTATCGTTCTTTTGTGTTAGGGTTTCATTCAATTGTTTTTTTCGATGGATCCACAGAGCAGCACTGGATGAGCAAATGTTGATGTTGAAGAAAGTCGACCTATCGGTGATCATGCTCAATTATCTGCATATCAAAGAGTTTCTATTGAGGATGTTTTAAATCCGCCATCTACAAATCCAAATCCAAATCCAAATCCAATTGCAAGTTCAAGTGCTCTAAACGATTGTTTTAATGGTAATTACGTTAATGTTAACGATTGCAAGTTCAAGTGCTCTAAACGATGGATCCACAGAGCAGCACTGGACGAGCAAATGTTGATGTCGAAGAAAGTCGACCTATCGGTGATCATGCTCAATTATCTGCATATCAGAGAGTTTCTATTGAGGATGTTTTAAATCCGCCATCTGCAAATCCAAATCTAATTGCAAGTTCAAGTGCTCTAAACGATTGTTTTAATGGTAATTATGTTAATTCAGATCTCTAAATTGTTCGTATACTTGTTTTCTGTTTAATCGTACCTCTGACTTTACATTGTTGTAACTGTTTTTGAATTTTGAATGTTGAGTATATTTTTCACATCAAAGCAACATGTATAAATCGCGTATATAAAACAGATTAATCAAAATCATCAATTTCGCATGTTTTATTCATAGATTTCGCATGTGTTGGTGTTCTTTAAAATGAAATTATGTTGTTATTAATATATCGCATGTAAATAGTCCGATAATTCGCATGTTTTTTGTTATCTGATTTGATTCATTTAGATGAAAGGGTTTTGTAACACCTCGAAAATTTATGTCCAATAACGTATTGACACGTGTCATAAGCTTTGAACGTGTGAAAGGATACTAAATTTGACAAACAAGGAACCTACATGTGTAAAAGGATTCAGAATGTCAACAATGGGTAAATATACTCTAAAATAGCCCTACAAGATGCTTATACTTTCAAACGAATAAATCATGGATCATACAGAGCTAAAAATGAAAGAAAGTGAGGAATTACAAACTACAGGGGTTAAATGTGTCAACATGTGTAAAGTATACCTCTGAGTGACCATTTAGTAAACCCGAAGTTTTGTAATGATTAATTATACTCACGAGAATGTGTGATAAAAACTTCACAAAGTTTCGTTATCGTATGAGAAAGTTATGATAAAATTCGTATGCGAGGGGTTAAAAGCGTCAACATTGAATTTTAAGACCTTATGGGTGATCACAAAGTTATTCAAGGACTTAACAAAGTTTGTATAAGTCTTAAAGCCATTAGAAATCAAGTTAGAGGGCTGAAAATGCAAAATTGGGACTTAAAACCACGTAACAAAGGACCAGGGACCAAAAATGCAAAGTTCGAAACTTGTTTGGCTGGTTACCCACTTGCTAGCGTAGCGCGAGCACCTACCCTTTTGTTGTAGCGCTACGCGAGGACCTTAGCTGGGTAGAAATCATGTACACCTGCAAGTTCAGCAGGTTAAACCGACTTAGAAGCCTTGTATTCAATTCTATGGGCTTGTTTGATGGTTTTTCAAGCTTAGGGACACTTGTAAATGATCAAGGAACATCTATAGACTATTGTGGAATGATCTTGTTGCATCTAAAGTGCTATATAAGGAGTTCTAAGTTGCAACACTTGGACTTGCACTTGGAAACCTTCATAACCCAAATTTTGGAGATTCCTTGAGCTCAAGACCTCTTCCTAGTGATCATTAGTCGTGCTTAGGACCTTGGTAAGTGTCATTAACCTCCTTTAATCCAGTTTTGCTTAGTTTATTAGCATTTAGTCAAACCGTCATAATTAAGGTTTGGCTTCGTCATTAATCTTAATTGCTCCAGTCAAATTTCATTCTGAAAGTACCTATGAGTTGGTAATTATGTGGGCATTAAACCCTTAAAAGGTCACCCTCTGATTCCCACTCTAATTAGGTCAATTGTCGAGTCAAACTTGATTCTAAAAAGTCAACAGAAAGCTAATTTTCAAATAAATGGATAAATAGCAATGTAGAAGCTATGCAACCTGTTTTGACTTTAATATAACTTGGTAATTAATGTAAGAACATGTCTAAACATGTTCAACTCGACAATTTTCAAGTTAGGCTCGGTTCGGGGCCGAAAGTCGCATAGTTTGACTTATGCTTTGACTTTCAGTTCTGACCCGTTTGAGCATGATTTAGGAATGCCTTAGAGCCTTATTAGGACCAAGTTACCTATAAGTATAACCCTCTGAGATTATACAACTTGGTTCATTAGTTATCCGATTCATATGCATGATTCCGTTAAATGCTTAAATGTTGACTATTATGCCCTTATCACCTTAAAATATGATTTTTGTAAAAGTGAAAGAATAGAAACCTTCACTACTGATTTATAGACTTGTCCCTAAATTTTGACATCAGTTTGAGGTCTAGATTAGGAGTTATGCTCATTAGCGTAATGAGAAAGCTTTTTAGTAATTAAAAGGCGTAATTAGCATATCGCCAATCTAAACCCAATTTTTGATACCAAAATTTTTACCCACTGATGTTATATAATATTTTAGGATTTTCAAAGATTTTTATTTATTTTTAGGCTGAGCATAACTTAGAGTTCTAAGCTTGATTCGGTAATTGCCGGTTTTGCCCTTTTGGGCTATAAAATGAGTTTTACAAATCCTTTTGACCCCAAACCTTTTTCTACTGATCTAATATGATAAATAGAATATTTTAAGCCTTCTAGAATAGTAAAAATATCAGCTTTCCTTTAAGAACCCGGAAATAGCTCAAAATCGCCATTTTAAGCGTTTTTGAGCGTTTTAAACGCATAGTATGTATAAAAACCATATTAGATATATAAGACTTGATACCTACTGATGTTTTAAGTAAATTTCTATACTTTATCAGTAAGTAAAAGTTTTGAAGTCAGATTTCCAGTTTTGACCTTTAAACCTTAGGTGAAATTACCAAAATGCCCTTAAGATGCATAGTTTGGTTTTAAGTGATAAATTTCACATATAAGTTATATCATACTGATATAACTTAGTAAATTAAGTATTTTTACTAATTACATCAGACCCGAAACTCAGAATTATATTTAAACTCTTTTACAACCTTTTAAATGACAAAAATACCCTTTCGAGGCGTAATTTGAGTTTAAAATCATTTTGGGCATAATAGAAGACATCCTACTGATGTCACAACATATTTGAAGCATATTAACTTATGGAACATGTTCATGACTCTTATGGTTACCCGTTACGCATGTTCCGCGTTCGGATCGGTCTATGTAACTAGTTTGCATATAATAGCCGAAACGGGTCAAACCATATCGTTTTTGTCTCAAAATCCAGAATGTGTTTAAGTTACCCATATTAAATAAGCATGCAAGCTTGTCGGGCCAAAACCACATTCTAAACCGGTCTTCGCTTTATCATGCGTTTGAACCGTGTCTTCCTTTTGAAAACTAACCGGTCTAAGTCTAGGCTTAATTAAAGACCCGTTAGGATTCTAATAGGTTATTAAAAACCTTCGTTCCAGATTAGGAGCCCAGTAAAAGCTGCGTGCACTTGCTGTATTTGATTTATACTTTGCTCAGGTAAATACCCTTAACTTATTTTCCCTATACGGGCTTGGGATACGGTACTATAAAAGTACCGCTTGGTCGGGTGTATGTAGTCATTTAAATCGTATTGTGATTGATGTATTTACATAACCTGTTTGATATGTATTATTTGGTGTATGGCCCTTGGGGGTTAAATGACCATGTCCCGGATATCCTTGGCATCATTCAAAGAAATGGCCACGACCTAAGCACGGGGTGTAGGCGTACACCTGACAGATGCATTATGCAAAAACTGGTATCCCACAATAAGGAATCGACCTTGTGGACATTATACCTGTGGCGTGTCAGTTAACTTAAGTTCGGCCTTACAAACCGGCCCTAATGGACGACAAATGAGTAAAACTGTATACAAGATTATTTTTAATAATTGTCCCAAGTTATAAAAATATTTTTGCCCAAGTGCATTCAAATCAATTTTCAAACTCTTTTCAAAATTAGTCAGTTAAGTTGTATTTACCAGTGCAAACTGACGTATTTTCCAAAAAGGCTAAGTGAAGGTACTAGACGAAATAGGCTGGCTACTCCAGGCATCATTACTCAAGTCTCGCAAGCTTTAGATGTCAAAGTCTGTTGAACAGTTTCCTTTTTATTTGGTCCGCCTGTGGATCTGTTTCGACTGTTTTGTGATACTTAAACATTACAATTTATTCCGTTGAAATAAATCTATCTTTTGCTTCCGCTGTGCATTTATATGTTGTGTTGTTTGACTATGATGATATCAATCACGTCACGATACTCCCCACCGGGCCCACTGGTGACACGTGGAAATTAGGGGTTTGACAGGTTGGTATCAGAGCCAACACTGAGTGAATTAAACACTAGCCTTTTGTGTTTAATCTCAGTTACACAATTGCACATTCTCGAGTCTAGACAAAGAACATAGGATTAATCCTAATTCGTCTTATTTCTCCTTTATTTGTTTCCTTTGTTATTTTTATGATTAGCCCTTGCATGGGCAAGTCATTTTCAGTTAGAAGACTCATTTAGGGCAACCATTTCTATAATAATATAATTCCTTTTTATAAGATCTACCATTGTGATAAAATGGCAAAATCTAAAAAGGACAAGATCTAGCTCAAGTGTCGTTCTAAGACAGGGCCAAGATGGTAGTTCCTCAATTAGATTCAGATCCTTGTTAACATCTCAAATTAGGATTGCTCTGTGTTTAATATTAAAAGAATCTTAAAGGTAAAACCTAGCCTAATTGTCATTACAGACATGGCCAAGATGGTAAAACCTAGCCTAAATGTTATTGCAGACATGGCCAAGATGGTACAACCTATTCAATAGATTCAAACCTTGTTAACATCAGAAAGCATGTTAATATGCTTGACAAAGTGTGATTCGATAAAATCACATAAGTCATTATTAAAAAGGGTTATTCTAAATTCCCTTATTTATATAATCATCCCTTAAGGATGAAGTGCCCACAGGCTATAACTAAAGTCCTCTGGGACTAAAGACAGTGGTAGCCTACAACTCCCTGTCAGGAAAAGGTAATAAACTTTGATTCAACCTTAATACCTCGATTCTGTAAAATCCTGGTTTAATAATTAAATCTGTCTACGAAGGAAGTATGTACGTATTGTAAAGGTCAAATGAGATGCCCGTAGAGGTCCCGAATACACGTGGGAGTTAGAAACCGCAATGAAAGAAAAGTACCCTCAGTTGTTTCAGTAAATCTCGAGGGCGAGATTTCTTATAAGGGGGTGAGGATGTAACACCTCGAAAATTTATGTCCAATAACGTATTGACACGTGTCATAAGCTTTGAACGTGTGAAAGGATACTTTAGAGGGACTAAAGTTGACAAACAAGGAACCTACATGTGTAAAAGGATTCAGAATGTCAACAATGGGTAAATATACTCTAAAATAGCCCTACAAGATGCTTATACCTTCAAACGAATAAATCATGGATCATACGGAGCTAAAAATGAAAGAAAGTGAGGAATTACAAACTACAGGGGTTAAATGTGTCAACATGTGTAAAGTATACCTCTGAGTGACCTTTTAGTAAACCCGAAGTTTTGTAATGATTAATTATACTCACGAGAATGTGTGATAAAAACTTCACAAAGTTTCGTTATCGTATGAGAAAGTTATGATAAAATTCGTATGCGAGGGGTTAAAAGCGTCAACATTGAATTTTAAGACCTTATGGGTGATCTCAAAGTTAGTCAAGGACTTAACAAAGTTTGTATAAGTTTTAAAGCCCTTAGAAATCAAGTTAGAGGGCTGAAAATGCAAAATTGGGACTTAAAACCACGTAACAAAGGACTAGGGACCAAAAATGCAAAGTTTGAAACTTGTTTGGCTGGTTACCCACTTGCTAGCGTAGCGCGAGCACCTACCCTTTTGTCGTAGCGCTACGCGAGGACCTTAGCTGGGCAGAAATCATGTACACCTGCAAGTTCAGCAGGTTAAACCGACTTAGAAGCCTTGTATTCAATTCTATGGGCTTGTTTGATGGTTTTTCAAGCTTAGGGACACTTGTAAATGATCAAGGAACATCGATAGACTATTGTGGAATGATCTTGTTGCATCTAAAGTGCTATATAAGGAGTTCTAAGTTGCAACACTTGGACTTGCACTTGGAAACCTTCATAACCCAAATTTTGGAGATTCCTTGAGCTCAAGACCTCTTCCTAGTGATCATTAGTCGTGCTTAGGACCTTGGTAAGTGTCATTAACCTCCTTTAATCCAGTTTTGCTTAGTTTATTAGCATTTAGTCAAACCGTCGTAATTAAGGTTTGACTTCGTCATTAATCTTAATTGCTCCAGTCAAATTTCATTCTGAAAGTACCTATGAGTTGGTAATTATGTGGGCATTAAACCCTTAAAAGGTCACCCTCTGATTCCCACTCTAATTAGGTCAATTGTCGAGTCAAACTTGATTCTAAAAAGTCAACAGAAAGCTAATTTTCAAATAAATGGATAAATAGCAATGTAGAAGCTATGCAACCTGTTTTGACATTAATATAACTTTGTAATTAATGTAAGAACATGTCTAAACATGTTCAACTCGACAATTTTCAACTTAGGCTCGGTTCGGGGCCAAAAGTCGCATAGTTTAACTTACGCTTTGACTTTCAGTTCTGACCCGTTTGAGCATGATTTAGGAATGCCTTAGAGCCTTATTAGGACCAAGTTACCTATAAGTATAATGTAACGCTCCGCATTTTCGAACCTTTCTTATTTTAGCAAGTCGTGTTGTACCTTCCATATTTAGGCACTTGAACTCTCTTTGTAATCTACTTTCGTTTCATTGGAAATTCGAGACTATTGATCATAATGAAAACGAAGGTATTTTATTCATGTTTGTGTTAGACTTATGTGCAATTTTCACATTTGAACGATATACTATTCAAAACTCTCGATTCGTTATTACGCTCAATGCTCGTTAAACTAGTTGAAACTCGTAAAATAGTGAAACTCGAAAGCTTCGTGAAATGAGTAAACGTTTAAAGATTTTTTTTATTTATTCATTATAAATATGGTCATTATTCAAATTTAAACTAATTAAATTAATTAATTTAGTTATTTAAAAGTGTATTTTTATTAATAAACTAGTTAATCTCGTTAGTTATTAAAGTTAGTAAACTAACTTAGTTAGTTTAAGCTAAAGAAAAAGAAATAAAAAAAAAAGTTAGTTGTCTTTTAATATGACTTGGTGATCTAATAATTCAGGGGTGTGTTATGCAATTTTTGAGAGTTTAAACATATAGGGACCAATGGTGTAACTTCTGAAAGTTGGGAAATACAAAATAATAAAAACGTTAACCACGGGACTCGAACCCGGGTAACTCGTCCCACACGCACGCGCATCAACCAGCTGAGCTGGATCTCCACTTTGTTTAAAACCCGGCACTTAATACATTTAAACACTCGCTCAGCTGATCCGCAGCCGCGACCAAAGGGCGTTTCAGCCTGTTTTAAGCGCGAATTTTGGGTTTGTTTTGAGTTTTAAACATGTTATAACATTAAATACTCAACTACAACCTAACCCAAACCTTCTCCTATAAATACCACACTAATCCAAGTCCTAAACACTTTACAAACTCATCTAAATCTCTCTCAAATCATCCAAAAACGCAGCTGCAAATTGGTGTTCGGGCAGATTCATCCTACTTCACAAAAGTGAGCATATCACTCGTTTCTGGTCCGTTTTTGCTCATTCTTTTTCCTATGTGCTTGGTTTGACCTTAACTTCGATTCCATGGGCTTTTCACAGTAAATAAGTCCCTGGAACTCCGGCAAAAAGGCTCCAAAGTCCACTGATTGTTTTTGTTTTCTTGAAATCTTTGTTAAACTTAACCAAACTTGAGTTTTCTCATCTCAAACCTATGTCCTAATGCTCATAATCAAATGAATGGTTAGTTGGGCTTAAAAACAAGGCTGAGAAATGTTAAATCAGAGGTTAAAACCTCACAAATATTCTGTTTTAGTTAGGGTTTTACCCACAAGTAGTGTTCAAGCATGAAGCTTGATGAATGTGTGATGGTTGGACTAGCTTGGGCTATCCTTCATAGAAATCCACTCACTACTTGATGTTTTCCCATAGATTAGTTGTTGTTATTACATTATTACTTGTAAGTTCATGACCCTCCTTGTTGTTTATAACAAGTGTAGTGGTGAACAATAGAGGTACCTAAATGGAAGCTTGTTCTTCCTACCTCATGTATGAATTCTATGACACAAAGAGGTCCCTAAATGGAGACATTAATCTCCTACCTCATGCTTGAACCATAAGACTTTGTAATCTTTTTTACCTAAATTATTCCATATGTATACCTAAGTAACTAAACTTGATGATAACTTAATAGTTACTTGTCAAGAATATGTTACATCATCTATGACCATGCCCTTGTTACGACTCTAATGGATCTTTGAATCCATGAAATCATACTAACTCTTTTGAGTTTTAATAGTGTCAAGAACAAGAGTTATGCGTACAAGATGATTATTTTCACTTATGTTATTTTCCATACATTTTAGACTCCAAATCTATAATCTTCCGTTTTCCCCAAACTCACACACCTATGTTTTCCTCGTGTAGAAGGACTAGGTGCTCCAAACTAATCCATCCACCAACTCACTCGTGGGATCTCAAGTAGGAAGCTTGTAACCACCGTGAGTATACTCGATCCCTTTTTCCCCTTTACACTTTGGGATGCAACATGTATACCTATTCAAAACAACTTTTATGCTTAAACAAAACATACTCTATCTATGAACGTGACATGAAACTATTATGAATATTTGCTATGCTTGTATGCTCTATGAACGATTTGGAACGTTATATGCTCATTAACTTTGCTAGCCCACCTTAACAATTATAGCGCTATAGGATTAACGCCCCGCCCGCTATTCTAATTGGGTATTGTTGAGTTAAACATTTCCATCCCGCTAAACTACTGGGATTAGGCTATTTGTGCGTTGTATTCTTGGGTTTGATCATATAGTACGCCAAAAATTGCATTGCTAGTAAATTTATTCACTATGTTACATGTTGGATATGAGTTTTTATTCTATTATGCTATGTAGTCAAACTTGTATACTCGCCTTTGCTTTTGCATTGAACTCTATTTTAATACATGTTGCAGGTTAATTGTTGAAGTATGGACTAAAGATGAAACGAGATTTACGGTGGACTAGATACACACCTAGATTAATTTATCTTTTGTTGTTATGATCTATGTTGAAACAATGTTGTTGTTTTTGTTTGAATCTTGTTGACTTTAGTATTGAAATGAAATTTGAACTTAATTAAATATTGTCACATAGTGTTATGAAGTCTCTAGCAATCTATACACACTTCGTCTCATCCCGATGTTGACTTTAGTATTGAAATGAAATTTGAACTTAATTAAATATTTCCTTTAAGAACCCGGAAATAGCTCAAAATCGCCATTTTAAGCGTTTTTAAGAGTTTTAAACGCATAGTATGTATTAAAACCATATTAGATATATAAGACTTGATACCTACTGATGTTTTAAGTAAATTTCTATACTTTATCAGTAAGTAAAAGTTTTGAAGTCAGATTTCCAGTTTTGACCTTTAAACCTTAGGTGAAATTACCAAAATGCCCTTAAGATGCATAGTTTGGTTTTAAGTGATAAATTTCACATATAAGTTATACCATACTGATATAACTTAGTAAATTAATTATTTTTACTAATTACATCAGACTCGAAACTCAGAATTATATTTAAACTCTTTTACAACCTTTTAAATGACAAAAATACCCTTTCGAGGCGTAATTTGAGTTTAAAATCATTTTGGGCATAATAGAAGACATCCTACTGATGTCACAACATATTTGAATCATATTAACTTATGGAACATTTTCATGACTTTTATGGTTACCCGTTACGCATGTTCCGCGTTCGGATCGGTCTATGTAACTAGTTTGCATATAATAGCCGAATCGGGTCAAACCATATCGTTTTTGTCTCAAAATCCAGAATGTGTTTAAGTTACCCATATTAAACAAGCATGCAAGCTTGTCGGGCCAAAACCACATTCTAAACCGGTCTTCGCTTTATCATGCGTTTGAACCGTGTCTTCCTTTTGAAAACTAACCGGTCTAAGTCTAGACTTAATTAAAGACCCGTTAGGATTCTAATAGGTTATTAAAAACCTTCGTTCTAGATTAGGAGCCCAGTAAAAGCTACGTGCACTTGCTGTATTTGATTTATACTTTGCTCAGGTAAATACCCTTAACTTATTTTCCATATACGGGCTTGGGATACGGTACTATAAAAGTACCGCTTGGTCGGGTGTATGTAGTCATTTAAATCGTATTATGATTGATGTATTTACATAACCTGTTTGATATGTATTATTTGGTGTATGGCCCTTGGGGGTTAAATGACCATGTCCCGGATATCCTTGGCATCATTCCAAGAAACGGCCACGACCTAAGCACGGGGTGTAGGCGTACACCTGACAGATGCATTATGTAAAAACTGGTATCCCACTATAAGGAATCGACCTTGTGGGCATTGTACCTGTGGCGTGTCAGTTAACTTAAGTCCGGCCTTACAAACCGGCCCTAATGGACGACAAATGAGTAAAACTGTATACAAGATTATTTTGAGTAATTGTCCCAAGTTATAAAAATATTTTTGCCCAAGTGCATTCAAATCAATTTTCAAACTCTTTTCAAAATGAGTCAGTAAGTTGTATTTACCAGTGCAAACTGACGTATTTTCCAAAAAGGCTAAGTGAAGGTACTAGACGAAATAGGCTGGCTACTCCAGGCATCATTACTCAAGTCTCGCAAGCTTTAGATGTCAAAGTCTGTTGAACAGTTTCCTTTTTATTTGTGTCACACCCCGATTTCCACGTGTCTCACCGGTGGGCCCGGTGGGGGATTACCGTGACGATGTTGGCAACAATATAGTCAAACCACACAATTATATAATGCACAGCGGAAGCTTAAAGATAAATATATAAACTTCAACCTCTGGTTGTAATATCAATGTATTACAGAAGTTGAATAAATCCACAGCGGATCGTAAATAAACATAAAGTATTGTTCCATCAGATACTGCAATCAAGCTTGCGAGACTTATCACGACGCTAGGGAGCTAATACCAGCCAATTTACGTTTAGGTACCTGCACTTAATCTTTTTGGGGAAAATACGTCAGTTTACACTGGTAAATACATTCAACTGACACATTTGAAAATGTTTATTAAAATTGATTTGAATGCACAAGGCACAAACTCTTTTATAACTTGGGAAAATTATAATAAAATCTTGTGAACGTTTTACATGTTCTTTTATGCGTTCAGTAGCCCGGGTCGTGCCGGGTTAAAGATTTATAGACACACCACGTTTGCGTAAAACCGTAGTATAAAAACCAACGGCTACGTCTTTTAATTTAATGTCGACACTTTATACCGGGTGTACGCCTACACCGGGATGTCGATGGTCGTGGCCATTTCGTAAAATGATGCCAAGGATATCCGGGACAACGGTCATTAAACCCCCCAAAGGCTTATAAGCAACAAAACTGTTTAAATGAGCCGATCATATTTAATCAATTAACCACCTAAGCGATGGAATTATATAATGCTCAATCAAGCGGTATTAATATACCGTAACCCAAGCCCATATAGGGGAAATAAGTTAAAGTATTTACCTTTGCAAGTATATTTCCTTAATCGGATTAAATCACCGATAGCTTTTACTGGGGCTCCTAATCTGGAACGAAGGTTTTAATTAACCTCTTAGAATCCTAACAAGTCGTTATAATGGCCGTAGCCTAGACCGGTTGGTTCCGTTATATATAGATATGGTTTTAATCGCGTGAAAGGCGAAAACCGAGAATGGAGTGTGATTCTGACCCAACAAGTTCAGAGACTTGTTTTATACGGGTTTATGGTTCACACTCTGGATTTTGGGGTTCAAATAATATAGTTTGACCCGTATCGGCTAATTTATGAAAACTAGTTTCATAAGCCGAACCGTGCGCGCAATAGGCGAAACGGTTAACTATGAGAGTCGTACGCTTATTTCCTAAGTCAATATGCCTTAATTGGGTTGTGGTATCAGTAGGATACCTTCCGTGACGCCCGTAACGAGTTTAAGTTAATATTATGCCCCGTAGGGGCTTTTCGGTCATTTTAAAGACTTTAAAAAAAGGTTTTTCGAGTTCTACAGGAAATCTGAGTTTCCCGAACAGCTTATAAAGCTTAAAACACTTTATTTATTATTTAAAACCAGTAGCAACTGGAATCGGGTCAAAAGACCTTGTAGAACTCATGTTTTGGCCGAAAAGGGCATATTCGGTATTTACCGAACCGTAGCCATAACCGCAGGTTATGAGCGAGGTAAAAATTATTAAAAATCTTTAAAATTCCCAAAATATTATTTTAATACAGTGGGTAAAAGTTTTGGTGACGAAATTTTGGTTTAGATAGGTGTTATGCTAATTGCGCCGTTTATTACAAAAGTTTATTTAAATTGCGCTAATTAGCATAACTCTCATTCTAGACCTCGGATTGACGTGAAACTTTAAGGACATGCTTATAATTTAATAAGCAAGGTTTTGGTCCGTTCACGTGTCCGAAATACTCGTTTTAATTTCAAAAGGCCGTTACGGTCAACTTTTAGGCGAATGACGGAATTGCGCAAAAAACTCGGGTAACTCATGAACCGATCACAGAGGTTTATACCGACATGTGACCTGGTCCTAAGAGAGTCCTAAGGCATATCTATACCTCACTAAAACGGGTCAGAACTGAAGTCAAAGCAAAAGTCAAACTTTCGCGACATACGGCTCCGAACCGGTTCAATATAGCAAATGGTCGATTCAAACGAGCGCAAACAAGTTTATATACTTAATATCATGTTTTATAAGTGTCAAAACAGGTTTCATAACATATACATTACAGATTATGCATAAATCGCTAAAATAGCTTTCTGTTGACTTTTTAACCGCACGTTTGACTCGATATTTGACATAGTTAGAGTGGTGATCAGGGGGAACCTTTTTAGAGGTTTATTACCCACATAAATACCAACTCATAACCACTTTTGATCCGTCATAAGACTGAACCATTTGCAAGTTATTGTAACGACAACCGTTAGTTACGACGGTTGTGTTTATGAGCTATAACTATGGAAATGCAGGACCAAAATGAGTATGAACGACTTACAGCAGTTGTATCTTGCTTAGAGAGCAGAGATGGATGCTAGAGAGCTCTTGAAATGATCAGATGAATGTGTTTTGTGTTGTGTGAATGTTATGCACATAATGTGGCTATTTATAGCCAAAGAAAGCTCTCTAGATCACTACACAACAACCTACACTGATCATGATGATGGGTAGATGTCTCCTGAGTGATATGGGTCGAGTAGGGGGCGCCCATGCCTCATTTATTGGAGATTGATCGTTCATAATGCTCAAAAGTCAAGAAAACACCAACTTTCTGCATCTGGGCACTTTACGCGACCCGCATGGGAGTTCCCATGCACTTTTACGCGGGTCGCCTGAGTTTAAGAAATCAGACGCGTAATTGAGGTGGCTCGCGGCCCGCCTCAACTTAAGCTTAAACTTTACGCGGGTCGCGAGAGGTTTGTTTTTCAGATTTTTAAAATCTTTTGTCATGATTACGAAATCCGGGTAATTAATAACGAAATCTTTCGTAATGATTTACCTGACCTTTCGGGTTTGAAGGGGTAACTTTGCGGTTTGGCCCTCAGTTATTTACCGATAGGGGCCTCGTGTTATTTACCCGCGCTATTAAGTCCCCGGTTAGTTAATTTAATTATTTGGAAAGCCTTAACTTTCACTGTTGACGCTATTAACCCTTCTCATACGAATTTGAGTATAACTCTTTCGTTTTAAGACGGAACTTCGCGGAATTTATACGATATATTCTAGTGAGCGTATAATACTGTTACGAAGCCTTGGGAACGTTAAAGGGTCACTCAGAGGTATAATTAAACATGTTGACACAGTTAACCCCTGTAGTTCGTAATCTCTCACTTTCTTCCGCGTTTCGCTTCCGTACGATTTATGATTTATTCGTTTGAAGGTTCAAGCATTATTTAGGGTTACTATAAAGTATATTTACCCTTGTTGACATTTATAACCCTCGAATTTATATACTTTCAAGGTTTGTCAAAATCAGTCCTTTATTTAATATCAATGCCACGTGTAAACAAATGACGCGTGTTAACACATTATTGGACACAAAAATTCGAGGTGTTACATCCTCACCCCCTTAAAATAAATCTCGACCCGAGATTTACTCAAATAAATAGGGGTACTTTTCTTTCATTGTTTCTTCGACTTCCCACGTATATTCGGGACCTCTACGAGCATCCCATTTGACTTTTACAATCGGTACGTGCTTTCTGCGAAGCTTCTTTACCTGTCGATCCTCAATCGACAAAGGTTTTTCTATAAACTTTAAGCTCTCATCTATATGCACATCTGTGTGTGGAATCACCAACGATTCATCGGCGAAGCACTTTTTGAGATTGCAGATGTGGAACACGTTGTGAATTCCATTGAGCTCTTCAGGCAAGTTCAGTTTATAGGCAACTGATCCGACCCGTTCAATGACCTCAAAAGGTCCTATGTATCTCGGACTCAGTTTGCCTTTCTTGCCGAAACGCATCACCCCCTTCCAGGGTGACACCTTTAGCAATACCTTTTCACCCACTTCGAAGTGAAAGTCCTTACGCTTTGGATCAGCGTAGCTCTTCTGCCTATCGCGGGCAGCCTTGAGACGTTCCCGGATCTGAACAATCTTGTCCGTTGTCTGGAAAACAATCTCTGGTCCTGATAATTGGACCTCTCCTACTTCCGCCCAACAAACAGGCGATCTGCATTTCCTACCATATAATGCCTCGAAAGGCGCAGCCTTTATGCTGGTGTGGTAGCTATTATTGTAGGAGAACTCGATTAGGGGTAGGTTCTTATCCCAGTTACCACCTAAATCGATCGCACATGCACGAAGCATGTCTTCTAGCGTTTGGATAGTACGCTCACTTTGACCGTCCGTCTGTGGATGGTAAGCCGTACTAAAGTTTAAACGCGTGCCCAAAGATTGCTGGAAACTCTTCCAGAAGTGTGATGTGTATCTAGTATCCCTGTCGGAGATAATAGACACAGGTATGCCGTGTAAGGCTACAATCTTATCAACATAAAGTTGGGCTAACATATCGGAGCTATACGTCTCCTTGATGGGTAGAAAATGAGCTGATTTAGTCAGCCTATCGACTATGACCCATATTGTATCGTTTCCTTTCCTGGTTTTGGGTAACTTGGTTATGAAATCCATAGTTACGCATTCCCACTTCCACTCGGGAAGTTCAGGTTGTTGTAGCAAGCCAGACGGCTTTTGGTGCTCGGCTTTGACTTGAGCACAAGTCAAGCACTTTGCTACATGGGCGGCTACAGACTTTTTCAAGCCTATCCACCAATAATTTGCCTTTAAGTCTTGGTACATCTTGTCAGCACCAGGATGGACTGAGTATTTGGAACTATGGGCTTCCTGGAGAACAACATCTCGTAGTCCTCCATAAATCGGAACCCATATACGTCCGTTCAATCTAAGGATTCCATCCTTGCTAAGAGTCAACTGCTCCTCAGTTACTCCTAACTTTTCATTAGGATAATTAGCTTCCAACACAGCCTCTCGCTGTGCAGCCAAAATCCTTTCAATTAAATTGTTCTTGACCTCAATGCTCTTGGCATTGATTCGAATAGGTTTTACCCTTTCTTTTCTGCTCAAAGCATCGGCGACTACATTCGCCTTGCCGGGATGGTACCTGATCTCGCATTCATAGTCATTCAGGGTCTCAATCCAACGGCGCTGCCTCATGTTCAACTCTTTTTGGTTGAACAGGTGCTGGAGGCTTTTGTGATTAGAATAAATCACAAATTTAATACCATAAAGGTAGTGCCTCCACAACTTCAGTGCAAACACAACGGCACCCAGCTCCAAATCATGGGTGGTGTAATTCTTTTCGTGCACCTTTAATTGCCTTGAAGCATAGGCAATCACCTTGCCCTTCTGCATAAGCACACACCCCATGCCCGTGTGTGATGCATCGCAGTAAACTACGAATTCATCTGTACCTTCTGGCAATGTCAGCACAGGTGCGTTGCTTAGCTTTTGCTTCAGTATTTCGAAGGACTCTTGCTGCTTTGGGCCCCAAATGTACTTTTCTTTCTTCTTGGTCAAGGAAGTCAAGGGCGCAGCAATCCTCGAAAAATTTTCAATAAACCTCCGGTAGTATCCTGCTAACCCCAGGAAACTACGAATTTCGGTAGGCGTCTTTGGCTCTTGCCAGTTTATGACCGCCTCTACCTTAGCGGGATCCACTTGGATACCACGCTCACTCACAACGTGTCCTAAAAATTGAACCTCTCGTAACCAGAATTCACATTTCGAGAATTTGGCGTAGAGTTTCTCACGCTGTAGTAATTCGAGAATGCAACGGAGGTGCTTCTCGTGGTCAGCTTGATTCTTGGAATAGATAAGGATATCGTCGATGAAGACTATGACGAATTTGTCCAAGTACGGCTTGCAAACGCGATTCATGAGATCCATGAACGCAGCCGGTGCATTTGTGAGCCCAAAAGGCATCACTAGGAACTCGTAATGACCATAGCGAGTCCTAAATGCTGTCTTATGTACATCTTCATCTCTGACCCTTAGTTGATGATAGCCCGACCTTAAGTCGATCTTTGAGAAGTAGCTTGCTCCTTGCAGCTGATCGAATAGATCATCGATCCTTGGTAAAGGATATCTATTCTTTATGGTAACTTTATTCAGCTCACGGTAATCAATGCACAACCGCATTGATCCGTCCTTCTTCTTTACAAATAGGACTGGTGCTCCCCAGGGAGATGAACTGGGTCTGATAAAACCTTTCGCCAGCAGTTCATCCAACTGGGTCCTCAGTTCTTTCATTTCCGTCGGAGCTAATCTGTAAGGTGCTCTTTCTATCGGAGCCGCTCCAGGTATGATGTCTATTCTGAACTCCACTTGTCTATCTGGTGGCAAACCAGGTAGTTCTTCGGGAAAAACCTCGGGGTATTCAGAAATGACAGGAAGATCCTCGAACTTCGGCTTAGGTTCTTCAATTATAACCTGAGCCATGTAAATTACACAGCCTCTGTTCAAACACCTTGAAGCTTTCAGCATAGATACGTCTTCGGGCAATCCGTAATGCGTATCACCTCGAATGGTAAGAGATTCACCACTCGGAGTCTTTAAGACTATCTGCCTTTTGCCGCAAATGATTTGGGCCTGATTACGGGATAACCAGTCCATGCCTAGCACAATGTCAAAACCCGCTAATTTGAAGGGAAGTAGAGATAAAGGAAAAGAATGGTTCCTAATGGACATTTCACATCCTTCTAGAACAGTGGATACGGTTTCTATCGTGCCGTCTGCTAACTCTACTTCGTATTTCACGTCAAGGGTTTTGATTGGCATATTTAGTAGTTGGCAAAATTTCTGGTCTACGAAGGACTTATCAGCGCCAGAATCGAATAGTACTCTTGCAAATATATTATTTACGAGAAAAGTACCTGTAAGCACATTGTCGTCCTTAACCGCTTCCTTTGCATCCATGCGAAAAACTCTCGCATTTGACTTTTTTGTCTCTTCCGCCTTCTTGGCATACTTAGGGCAATTACTCTTTATGTGCCCCTTTTCGTTACAACCATAGCAGGTTGCATCCTTTATCTTTTTGCACTCCACGGTCTTATGATCCTTGGACTTGCATAGCCCACAGGATGGAGTCTTTTGTTGCGACTGTGAACCAGACGCAAACCTACACTTCCCGGAGTGAGGTTTCTTGCAGACCTTGCAGTGAGGTCTTCCATCAGCTTGCCCCTACTTCTTTGCCTCCGACCCTCTCTTGCCCTCACCGTTTCCACAGTGCTTTTTCCAAGACTTTCGTGAGGTATCATCCTCACGTTTTCGCTTTTCAGCCTCCTTGCTCCTTTGTGCCCTCAGACGGACAACATCAAGTGTAAGAGACAAGGAGAGGTCAGTAACTGACCTGAAGGTCGTCGGCCTAGAGGCCTTCACACTGGCTTTGATCGCCGGCTCTAAGCCCCCAATAAAGCGGGCAATTCTTCGAGGTTCTGGTGTCACAAGATATGGCACCAGGCGTGACATGGTGTTAAAGCTTGTCAGATATGCTTGACAATCCAGGTTTGTCATCACTAGTGAGACAAAATCCGCCTCAATCTTCTCAACCTCATGTTGAGGGCAGTAGTTTTCTTTAATGAGAGCAATAAATTCCTCCCATGTCATCTTGTACAAAGCAGACTTACCAGATGCCTGCACCAACGCCCTCCACCATGCCAGGGCCTCGCCCTTGAATGACTGTGACACATACTTCACCACATCCCTCGCTGCACACCCGCTGATGTCCACTATAGTGTCCATTTCATCTAGCCAGGTGATACAATCAACAGCACCTTTCTCCCCTGTAAATTCCCGGGGCTTACATGATACAAAGTATTTGTAGGTGCAACCCTTAGCACTGGATGCATCAGTATATTCTCTATCGCGATGAACGCTGTGCTCAGTGGACGAGTGTTTGTCGTCATCTTTCTTGGGTTCAGAGGGTGGTTTGGAGTGTGTCTTTGGTTTAGAGGGTGGCTTTGACACGGTTCTGCCTTGGGACTCAGTATATTGACGATCAATAGCTGCCTGAACAGCATTGTCAATCAGAGCCTTCAGTTGTGCGCCTGTCAAATGCACTGGCGTATTGTCATAGTCATCTTCATTTGTGTGGCTGTTCTCTCCATTGGGATCCGCCATTGTAACTCGAATCTGTTACAGAAGATAACAAAATTTTATTCAGGAGATTATTATATAATTGTCTTTTATGACAATTTGTCAACCATGGTACAAAGACCATATTTGGTTAACTTTTTATTTCATTACATACTAGGATTTGAATATATCCTATTTCAGCTATATAAATAGTATTGGCGGCATAAAGCCTAATCATGATGATGTTTTATAATATTAGCCGAGATTTCAGAGAATCAAAGGCATAGAGGTTTGAACCGTAGTTCTCTTACCTCTTTCTGACAGAGAGTCATAGACCACCACTATCTTTTGTCTTTATAAGACAATTACTACGGCCCATAGGCACTACACCTCTAATGGATGTTTTAATATGGTTGGCCCGTAGGCACTACATCTCTTAATGGATGTTTTTATAATACTGGCCCGTAGGCACTACATCACTAATGGATGTTTTAATATGGTTGGCCCGTAGGCACTACATCTCTAATGGATGTTTTAATAATACTGGCCCGTAGGCACTACATCACTAATGGATGTTTTAATAATATTGGCCCGTAGGCACTACATCACTAACGGATGTTTTAATAATATTGGCCCGTAGGCATTACATCACTAATGGATGTTTTAATAATACTGATCACCTTCATTGGTGATTTAACCCACGATTTATAAATCATTCAGTTGGGTTTTGAAATCCTTAAAGGATTATTGTATAAGAATGACGTGCGTGATTTTAACGAATCACATCTGCCATGATTGTTAACATGCGTACAGAGGTTAACAGGGAATCAGAATCTTTTCAATTAGGTCATACCATCTTGACTGGATCTTAAAAGACACCAAGCTAGGTTTCACCTTTCAAGATTCTTTATTTAGGCAGATCAATATAAAAGGAATGGTTTTGATTTATTTTATACATATTAAAACAAAACTCATAACATACATTCCAAAATCTCAAATACAATTACATATTGCCCTAAACGGGTCTTTCAAATAGTACATACATCCATAGAGGTTTTAAAAATAAGTGACAAGTTCACGCAGGGACTAATACAAGATAGATGTCCATGCAAGGACTAAAGATAAGTCCACGTAGGGACTGAAATACGATAAGTTGTCCACACAGAGACTTATTTCAAAGTAGAAATTACATTAGTACAACTATTAAGGGCTAATGGTCACGTTTCTTCTTTTTGCCCTTTAGTAGGTTCGCCAAGCCTTTGAGAAATCCTCGGTGGCTTTTCTTCTCTTCCTCGAACTCTCTCTCCACACGATCTAGTCGATGGAGTATTTCTTCCTGTTCAGGAGGAGAGAAACGTGGTTGCGGCGCTTGATGTGGAACTGGAGGTCTGGGAGGTATTGGATACCCATGAGCTGAGTAGTCCGGTGGTCCCATGTTTCCATGTGCTCCGTCAGGGTAGCGCGCATTATATCTTGCCGACACCACATATGGGTCGCGCTCATAGCCGTAGTTGTATTGTGCTTGTGACGGTTCGAACGGGTTGTAAGCCGTTGGTCCCGTGTAAGCAGGTATGGGTTGGTCATACCTAAATGGTGGCGAATTTTGTGCAGCTGGTGCGGAGTTCGCCTCCTGTATAGGACTTGAAGGTCCTTCTTCTTGTAGTGGCGGATAGTGGCTACTACTAGAATGTCGAGGAGTGCTGAAGTGAATACCCCCTCCTCCTCGTGTAGACATACGAGCATTTGTCCTCCTACGCCTTGGCGGATCAGGTATTACTGGTTGCGCCGGTGGCGGAGGTGGTGGCGTAACTGCCTCAAAGCGTGAATCCTCAGAGGGATCCTGTGGATGTCGCGGTTGTTGAGTTGTCTGTTGAGGTGGCGTGTAGTACCACTCATGTCGGTCAAATAACGCTTGGAAACTGTCTGGTCCTTGATAGGGCGTTCCATGGAAGGATGACCCATCAGAGACTTCTATCGGATGCGTGGGCGTACCACGAGCTGGTTCAGTAGGATCCTCATCTTCCTCCATGGGATCTTCAGAAAAGTGGTCTTGTGGCCCTAGTGGGACAAATCCTGAAGGTTCCTGTATGTAGTCAGCCGGATTAAACTGACCTATGTAGTATGGAGTAGGGTCGTCATAATTCCGGGTCGATACCGAACGTTGTAGAGGTATGAAGGAAGGTTGTGGGTTGTTGGGATCATTTTCTGAGTTTGGTCCAAAGGAGTGCCGGTAGGATGGCGTTGAGCTGTGCGAAGTGGAATGCCTCGCGGGTTCGTAGAGATCTCTTCGTCGTTGTGGTTCTTCGCTCCTTGTCATCGAAAGATGTCTTGTACCAGATGGTCCAGCTTCGTTATCGTGATGTGTCACGATTTCTCCTCGGCCTCTTCTTCCCCTTCCTCTTCCTCGGAATATAACGGGTGGCATTTTCCTGCTCCAAAACTTATTAAAAATTGAATTGAAAATAAAGACAAAAAGGAGTATTAATCCGAATTTGTCCTAAGTTCTTGTCTAGACTCAAGTATGTGCAATTGTGCCATTGAGATTAAACACAATAGGATAGTGTTTAATTCACTCAATGTTGGCTCTGATACCAACCTGTCACACCCCGATTTCCACGTGTCTCACCGGTGGGCCCGGTGGGGGATTACCGTGACGATGTTGGCAACAATATAGTCAAACCACACAATTATATAATGCACAGCGGAAGCTTAAAGATAAATATATAAACTTCAACCTCTGGTTGTAATATCAATGTATTACAGAAGTTGAATAAATCCACAGCGGATCGTAAATAAACATAAAGTATTGTTCCATCAGATACTGCAATCAAGCTTGCGAGACTTATCACGACGCTAGGGAGCTAATACCAGCCAATTTACGTTTAGGTACCTGCACTTAATCTTTTTGGGGAAAATACGTCAGTTTACACTGGTAAATACATTCAACTGACACATTTGAAAATGTTTATTAAAATTGATTTGAATGCACAAGGCACAAACTCTTTTATAACTTGGGAAAATTATAATAAAATCTTGTGAACGTTTTACATGTTCTTTTATGCGTTCAGTAGCCCGGGTCGTGCCGGGTTAAAGATTTATAGACACACCACGTTTGCGTAAAACCGTAGTATAAAAACCAACGGCTACGTCTTTTAATTTAATGTCGACACTTTATACCGGGTGTACGCCTACACCGGGATGTCGATGGTCGTGGCCATTTCGTAAAATGATGCCAAGGATATCCGGGACAACGGTCATTAAACCCCCCAAAGGCTTATAAGCAACAAAACTGTTTAAATGAGCCGATCATATTTAATCAATTAACCACCTAAGCGATGGAATTATATAATGCTCAATCAAGCGGTATTAATATACCGTAACCCAAGCCCATATAGGGGAAATAAGTTAAAGTATTTACCTTTGCAAGTATATTTCCTTAATCGGATTAAATCACCGATAGCTTTTACTGGGGCTCCTAATCTGGAACGAAGGTTTTAATTAACCTCTTAGAATCCTAACGAGTCGTTATAATGGCCGTAGCCTAGACCGGTTGGTTCCGTTATATATAGATATGGTTTTAATCGCGTGAAAGGCGAAAACCGAGAATGGAGTGTGATTCTGACCCAACAAGTTCAGAGACTTGTTTTATACGGGTTTATGGTTCACACTCTGGATTTTGGGGTTCAAATAATATAGTTTGACCCGTATCGGCTAATTTATGAAAACTAGTTTCATAAGCCGAACCGTGCGCGCAATAGGCGAAACGGTTAACTATGAGAGTCGTACGCTTATTTCCTAAGTCAATATGCCTTAATTGGGTTGTGGTATCAGTAGGATACCTTCCGTGACGCCCGTAACGAGTTTAAGTTAATATTATGCCCCGTAGGGGCTTTTCGGTCATTTTAAAGACTTTAAAAAAAGGTTTTTCGAGTTCTACAGGAAATCTGAGTTTCCCGAACAGCTTATAAAGCTTAAAACACTTTATTTATTATTTAAAACCAGTAGCAACTGGAATCGGGTCAAAAGACCTTGTAGAACTCATGTTTTGGCCGAAAAGGGCATATTCGGTATTTACCGAACCGTAGCCATAACCGCAGGTTATGAGCGAGGTAAAAATTATTAAAAATCTTTAAAATTCCCAAAATATTATTTTAATACAGTGGGTAAAAGTTTTGGTGACGAAATTTTGGTTTAGATAGGTGTTATGCTAATTGCGCCGTTTATTACAAAAGTTTATTTAAATTGCGCTAATTAGCATAACTCTCATTCTAGACCTCGGATTGACGTGAAACTTTAAGGACATGCTTATAATTTAATAAGCAAGGTTTTGGTCCGTTCACGTGTCCGAAATACTCGTTTTAATTTCAAAAGGCCGTTACGGTCAACTTTTAGGCGAATGACGGAATTGCGCAAAAAACTCGGGTAACTCATGAACCGATCACAGAGGTTTATACCGACATGTGACCTGGTCCTAAGAGAGTCCTAAGGCATATCTATACCTCACTAAAACGGGTCAGAACTGAAGTCAAAGCAAAAGTCAAACTTTCGCGACATACGGCTCCGAACCGGTTCAATATAGCAAATGGTCGATTCAAACGAGCGCAAACAAGTTTATATACTTAATATCATGTTTTATAAGTGTCAAAACAGGTTTCATAACATATACATTACAGATTATGCATAAATCGCTAAAATAGCTTTCTGTTGACTTTTTAACCGCACGTTTGACTCGATATTTGACATAGTTAGAGTGGTGATCAGGGGGAACCTTTTTAGAGGTTTATTACCCACATAAATACCAACTCATAACCACTTTTGATCCGTCATAAGACTGAACCATTTGCAAGTTATTGTAACGACAACCGTTAGTTACGACGGTTGTGTTTATGAGCTATAACTATGGAAATGCAGGACCAAAATGAGTATGAACGACTTACAGCAGTTGTATCTTGCTTAGAGAGCAGAGATGGATGCTAGAGAGCTCTTGAAATGATCAGATGAATGTGTTTTGTGTTGTGTGAATGTTATGCACATAATGTGGCTATTTATAGCCAAAGAAAGCTCTCTAGATCACTACACAACAACCTACACTGATCATGATGATGGGTAGATGTCTCCTGAGTGATATGGGTCGAGTAGGGGGCGCCCATGCCTCATTTATTGGAGATTGATCGTTCATAATGCTCAAAAGTCAAGAAAACACCAACTTTCTGCATCTGGGCACTTTACGCGACCCGCATGGGAGTTCCCATGCACTTTTACGCGGGTCGCCTGAGTTTAAGAAATCAGACGCGTAATTGAGGTGGCTCGCGGCCCGCCTCAACTTAAGCTTAAACTTTACGCGGGTCGCGAGAGGTTTGTTTTTCAGATTTTTAAAATCTTTTGTCATGATTACGAAATCCGGGTAATTAATAACGAAATCTTTCGTAATGATTTACCTGACCTTTCGGGTTTGAAGGGGTAACTTTGCGGTTTGGCCCTCGGTTATTTACCGATAGGGGCCTCGTGTTATTTACCCGCGCTATTAAGTCCCCGGTTAGTTAATTTAATTATTTGGAAAGCCTTAACTTTCACTGTTGACGCTTTTAACCCTTCTCATACGAATTTGAGTATAACTCTTTCGTTTTAAGACGGAACTTCGCGGAATTTATACGATATATTCTAGTGAGCGTATAATACTGTTACGAAGCCTTGGGAACGTTAAAGGGTCACTCAGCGGTATAATTAAACATGTTGACACAGTTAACCCCTGTAGTTCGTAATCTCTCACTTTCTTCCGCGTTTCGCTTCCGTACGATTTATGATTTATTCGTTTGAAGGTTCAAGCATTATTTAGGGTTACTATACAGTATATTTACCCTTGTTGACATTTATAACCCTCGAATTTATATACTTTCAAGGTTTGTCAAAATCAGTCCTTTATTTAATATCAATGCCACGTGTAAACAAATGACGCGTGTTAACACATTATTGGACACAAAAATTCGAGGTGTTACAATTTGATTCGCCTGTGGATCTGTTTCGACTGTTTTGTGATACTTAAACATTACAATTTATTCAGTTGAAATAAATCTATCTTTTGCTTCCACTATGCATTTATATGTTGTGTTGTTTGACTATGATGATATCAATTACGTCACGATACTCCCCACCGGTGACACGTGGAAATTAGGGGTGTGACAGGTTTACACTCCGGAGGTTCAAGCATCAGCTATACCTGTGGTTGGAATGCAATTTATCTCTATTGAACAAGCATATGCGTTTTACCAATCATATGCTAAGTTAGCTGGTTTTTCTATTCGGAAAGGTGGTGAAGTGCACAGTGGTGGTATAATCAAAACTAAGTATTTGTTTGTTCTAAAGAGGGACATAAGCCATTGTGTATTGACGATCGTTATTCGAAGTCAAAGAAGCAATTCAAAACAAGGAACAGGGGGACTATTAGAACGGGATGCAAAGCTCAACTTATGATTTGCACTGTGGATGGTAGATTATATACAGTAAAGAGATTTGTTGATGGGCATAATCATAAGTTTGTTTGTCAAGATGATATTCACATGCTGCCAGCTTACAGACAATTGTCAGATGTACAGGAGGAGATGGTATGGGAACTAGGCACTTTAAACCTTGGTCCTGTCAAAGCTTTCCATATAATGAGGAAACGTTATGGTGGTTTCAAGAACGTTGGTGCCACGGTTGATGATTGCAAAAATTTTAGGAAGCGAATTAACAACTATATAGGAGAATATGATGCTGATATGGTGATTAATATGATGACTGACAAAAAAAAGTATTTAGCTGATTATTCGTTTGAATATTCTGTTGATGATGACAAACGTTTAACTGGTTTGTTCTGGGCTGATGGTTTATGCAAGCTTAACTATATGGAATTTGGGGATGTGATATCCTTCGATGCAACTTTCAAGACAAACAGGTTAGTGTTTCAAGACAAACATGTTTTTTTTACTTTTTTCGTATGTTATATGTCTTCATGAGCTTGTTAAATCACATGTGTAAAAGTGGTGTTGACTATATCGCATGTTACAATTTTTGTTTTCGCATGTGGTTTTTTGTAATTCGCATGTTTTCAACGTGTTTTCGCATTTGTTGTTCAGGTACAAGATGGTGTTTGTTCCGTTCACTGGCATTGACAACCACTGTCGAAATCTTGGAGCTGGGTTGTTGTCATCGGAGAGCATTAAATCATATAAATGGCTTCTGAATTCATTCTTAAAGTCATTTGGTCAGCAGCCAAAGGTTGTAGTGACGGATCAAGACCCTGCTATGAAACAGGCTATTGAGGAGGTTTTCCCTATCAACAGACACAGATTGTGCATGTGGCACATAATGAAAAAAGTGGCAGATAAGGTATAGCATGCTATATTGTCTTCTGTTAGCGTTATTTTTTTATGTTATATATTTTTGTTATAGCCTGATATAAAAAGCATTTATTGTTATAGGTTGGACACGAGCTGTGCAATAACGATGAGTTTAAAAGGAGGATGTGCGACATTGTATGGACTGATTCGATTGAGCCCGAAGAATTCGAGAGTCAGTGGAAGTTGGTGATGATTGAGTTCGGTCTCACAGAAAACAAATGGATCGATGATATTTTTGTGATGAGATCCATGTGGATTCCGGCTTTTTACCGACACGAGCCAATGTCGGGACTTATGAGAACAACCTCAAGATCAGAGAGTGAGAACCATTTTTTCTGCCAGGTGGCTAATTCATAACTCACTCTCGTAGAGTTTATGAATCATTTCGACGGTGCAATGGATGTCCAACGTTTTAATCATAGAAAGAACGATCATATTTCAAGATATACTGAGCCTACTGATTGGAGCGAAACTACTTTGGAAAAGGATGCTGCTAAGAGATTCACCAGGTATATATTCTTTGATCAGCAAATAGAGATTTATGGTACAATTTCTGAATGTCTGCCGATGGACACCAAAATAGAGGGTCCACAGATCAGGATAATGTTGAAGGACTTTAAAGCCCATGGAGATGGTTTATTGGAGGTATTATAGCATATTTATTTCAAACATGCGATTTGTTGATAACATACATGCGGATTTCTTTTTTTTTTTTTCCAGATCATCATCTTGCAATATGCGATTTTGGTTTTTATCATGCGATTTTTAAAATTTATTCATTTGCATGATTTTTTTAGGCATACGAAACTGTTATGTTACACATGCGATTTTAATTGTTATTATATATATATATATATATATATATATTTGGTTTTTCCTAGGTGTGGTTCAAGAATCTTGAAGATGATGTAACTGCACAGTGTAGTTGTTTGCGTTTAGAGCAGTATGGGCTGCTATGCAAACACATTTATTTTCTTTTCAAGATGTTTGGTGTTAAAGAAATACCAAACAAATATGTTACGAAGAGATGGACGAAGGATGTGGTGCCGAATGAGTTAAATGTGAAGTACAATCTAAATGTGGGTGGCAAGGATGCGCAACACAAGGCGAAACGGATTGCTCGTGAAATCATCCACACAGGGGAGTATTTGGTTAGTAATTTGATTTCTGACCTTGATCAACTTGTTTTAGTGAGGGATCAAATGATGCAGCTTAAAGAGAGAGTTGATCAAAGTCGAATAACCAAGCAACTTGATCCAAAATTTGGCCGATTTTCAAAGTTGATTGGTTATTAACAACCAGTAACTAATGCTCCTCCTACTGTCCGTGTGTCGGCAGGTATAAGAAACAAAGGTCGCGGCTCGCATAAAAGGATTAAATCTAGGAAGGAATAAATGATCAGCCACAAAGGGAAAATGTCAAGGACATGTAGCGTATGTAATGAAAAAGGTCATGACATTCGGACTTGCGAGGAGCTGAAAGCCAAACAACAAGGTAAACAGCAAAAAAAAAAAAAAAGGCGTCCAGATCGAAAATGTTGCCAGAGACAAAGACAATGAGGTCGAAGACGATGAAGAGGAAGATGAGTTTGAAGATTACAGTAGTGATGATGGATCTGAAGAAGGAGGAGGTTTCGGAAGATGATGAGGATGAGTAGTTTTTTTATAAATGGACATGCGAATTTATACGAAACACATGCAATTTTATATTTATCTGTTTATATTAGTTTTTCATGCGATTATAGTTTTTAAACATGCGATTTTATAATCTTCAGTTTATAATCCTTCTTACAAGCGATTTCACTTTTATTACATGCGATTTTTGAGTTATCTTGTTTTGTTCTGTGACAATGATGGCTATATCGTTCATGCGATTTAATATTATAAGCAAACATAATATGTGTTCAAAACATGTACCCAAAATATAATAATAGTTATTGTCTAACACAATCACAACCACAAAACGATTAGAAAGAGATTTTAGTTACTTGAAGCAAATATTTTGTCACGTTCAGAAGAGCTGAACTCCATCTTCTCCTTCACAGTGTTCAGAGCATCTGTCAGGAAAGAGAAGGCTAAGTCATCAGCTCGAGATTGCTCTTTTATGTGATCCAAAGCTTTGTCTCTGAAGCTTGATGGTGGTTCTTGAAGTAGCTTTTCCCATACTACTTGATTTTTCTTGATTTGTTCAAGAATTTTGCCCTGCACATCAAGAACCAGATAAGAAGAGGTGACATCAGTGCTTATTTCTGTCAACGTGCAAGTTGACAGTAGCTCTTTGATTGCAATGTTTTTGATTTTTTCTAAATCTTCAGATGCCATTTTTGTTGGTCTGTGTTATTGTGTGTGTGTTTTTTTTGTCTTCTATGTCTTAATATGGAAGGTAGTTATATCTAGGTTTTTTATATTAATATAGTAAATTTATTATATAGGTAGGGTGGTAAGTTCAGTAGCATTTATTGTAAAATTGATCATTACATGCCAAATTACAGTCACATCGGTAATAAATTAAGTTTTTTTATATAAAATACTACTATTTTTTGTTTTTAAGATTCGTAATTTGTTTTCTTTTTCATTTTTAGGACAAAGTAATTTTAAAGTATTTTGCAGTGTTTTTATTCAAAATTGCATTTGAATCGGAAACAAATTCGCAAACTTTAAGAAACCTAAATATAATTATCTTTTTTTCTGATATCGCATGTGTAAAAGCATGAAATCGCACACTATATGAAATTTCAAAGAATACTTAACTTTTTACTGAAATCGCATGTGCATTATCATGAATTTACACACTATATGAAATTTCGAAAAATACTTAACTTTTTACTGAAATCGCATGTGCATTGTCATGAATTCGCTCACGATATGAAATTTCAAAGAATTCTTCTTTTTATTGAAATCGCATTTGCATTGTCCATGAATTCGCACATGATATCGCACCCTGCATCATCTTCTTCGATAGTCAGTCCATCGATTTGTTTCAGTTCTGAATTTCTAAATTCATCAGAAGTTCATTTCACAGAAGGATTTGGTGAATAGGAATCGATCGATTTTTGATTAATTGTTATAATTTCGATTTCGGTTTTGATTTAGAATCTTACGTTATGATTTTTGAGGTTTTGTTTGCTGATTATCAGGGGTTTTGATCTCGCATTTGACGATTTTAACCTTGGCGGCTTCTTTTTATTAATTTTAATTTGATAAATTTAATAGTAAAACACGCTGTTTAAGTAAAATGATCTGACGGTTGTGGATGAAGCGTACATAATGTATGATTAGGTTATTTGTATGATAACCGGCCTATATATATATATATATATATATATATATATATATATATATATATATATATATATATATGTATATATGTATATACATACATATATGTAGACATGTAGGAGAAAGTTTTATGCAGAACACTAAATATTGTGAGAATACGCAGAACAAAAAGAGTCACACATTTTTTAATTCTAAAAACCTAAAAAATAAATGAAAATGTTACAAATGTAAGATTTAGTGATTTAGAGTTTTTCTTTTTGTTTTGACAATAATTAGTGTTCTGTAATGAAGTTTATCTTATTCTATGTAGATATACAGGCATAATTAAGTTACTAGTAAACTAAAATGATAATGAATTGATTAATTAAGACTGAAACCATGCATCTACCCCTAGAAATTTGTCATCATCTATTGTAGTGTTCTCCCATGGCCATGACAACATGGTGTCATCTTCTTCACCCCCTAACCCTAACACACAATCTTCAACATCAAAATCCCAATCCCAGTTCCAATCATCAAATGAATCTGCATTTGATGAGCTTGTACCACCAACCTCCACTTGCTCAGTAACCGCTTTCACACCATCTTTTCCTTCGTTAACCACACTTGTCGCGGGCTCATTTGCCACACTACCCATGGAGCCACCATCCGTAGCCATAGTTAACATTTCTGGCTCCAAAATGTTAATAAAGCTAAGCATCTCATCTTCATAACTAGTGGCACATGGGTTTACATTGGTTTGTTTTGTTGTATGTTGTTCATGTGGTGCAGCCACTTTAGGGTTAGGAATAGTTGATTGTCTATAAGTCTTGTTGATCTTCATGGCGGACCGGCTGGTTCTGCCTTTGCGTTTGTTAACGTTCGTCAGGATGGTTATGTTCGGTGGATTCGACGGTCGTCTTGATGGGATGATTTTCCGACTTAGGTGTGAGTTCCAGTAGTTCTTGACTTCGTTGTCTGTTCGCCCGGGCAAGTGGGCGGCTATTTGAGACCACCTGACAAAATAACCAATGTTTTCATAATCAGACCAAATATATTTGTAACTATAGTAGTGTAACAACTCTCACCAAAACTATTAATTATTATTTTATTTGTCCAATAGGAAACCCTAATTGAGACCCCCAAGTGATCCTGCATAACCCTAAAATTTTCTGAACAATCGAAATCAGGATCAGGTCCCCTAAAACTCAGGGGGGGTAAACCCTAGTCGGTAATATCTAAATAGTTTTACGTGTATATTGAATTTAAGCGAACGACCAACTCAGCAAGCCTACAAACACACGGGGCTACCCTATGGTAGGGTAGCACCCCTCGCGCCACGCGAGGGCGCCCTTTTTCCAGTATAAATAGGGGAGGTTGGCACTTGCAATTCTGCGTTGGTTCGACGTACAAATTCGATTCAGGCACTGAGATATCGTCCAAATACTACAAAACACACACGAACACGAAACGCTGCCACGACAAACAGGGTAATAACTCGATCACTGCAATGATTCAATATCCGATCGATTGAAACTATCCAATGGATGTTTAAGTGCTGCCCGCATTAGGGTTATACTTTGTCATTCATCGTAAATTCGATGGATGTTTAGTATGGCACTTTGTTATTCGTTGTGAGGGTTGTATCTCGTGAGTTATCGTAAATGCTGTATTAGTTACTAACCTAGTTTTCGTGTACATTGTTATTTGAATTAGGTTATCAGGCTTAACAGTAGGCTAAACTCAGCCCGTATAAATCTGCAATGTGAGTCATTCTCTTTTTATCAAATTTGCTTTCAAAATCATGTTTGGTTTTAAAGTTATAATTACAGGGATTAAGTTTTTGTAATCTTCAATTACTGCCGGTATGTGGGGTTTTGTATACATAACTTGTTTCCCGTCACCATTGGACAACGAGTTAGCCAATGGGTGATCTGACCATAGTCACAGATACAGTCGAGTGACAAATACCGATTTGGGGTAATTGGTTGATAGAAGCATTGTAACAATGTGTCGTTTTGTGTAACTTGAATGACTCGCCAGTATTTCTTGTTGATAAAACCTTTTTAAAACATGTTTCAGGTGATCTGCTGTGAATTAAGGAAAAGTGTTGTGGAGCACTAACAAGCTTGAAGTAGTGGCTTAATAAAATAAATAAACATGTTTTGTAAACCAGGGGTTTCTCGGTGAAATTCCCTTATTGTAAATTAGGGGTTTTATCCCGAATTGTGAAATAAAATAAATCGGGCATTTCAAGTTTTTAAACGATCATGTTAAAACTTCCGTTGTCATAATAAATACCACGGATTTCTGTCCCGCATCTCCTGGACCGGATCAAACCGGGTCGGGGGCCGTGATAGAAAAGGGCACCCTTCTTTATACTTTATATAAAAAAAACTATGCTCGAAACCCATGTATTACATAGGTTTATATACACACATATATATATATATATATATATATATATATATATATATATATAATGTAAATATCTATAGAAAACCCACTTTAATTTAGAAAACCCGGGAAACTCAAAGCTCCCAATGTTTTTTTTTCTTGAAAAAATTTACACATGTTATATACATGTTTTTAAGGGTTTTAGGCAAAAAAAAAAATCAAAAAAGCGTCGAGTAGATATTTAAAAAAAAAATAAACAAGTTTTGGTGTAACACATGTTACAAATATGTCAGATGAATGTAACATGTGTTACACCAAAACTTGTTTATTTTTTTTTTAAATATCTACTCGGCGCTTTTTTGATTTTTTTTGCCCAAAATCCTTAAAAACATGTATATAACATGTGTAAATTTTTTCAAGAAAAAAAAAACATCGGAAGCTTTGAGTTTCCCGGGTTTTCTAAATTAAAGTGGGTTTTCTATACATTCTTCCCATATATATATATATATATATATATATATGGTTGGGCTATATAGAAAACCCTAAATATTTAAGAAACCCGGAAAACTCAAAGCTCCCGACTTTTTTTTTTTGAAAAAAATAACACATGTAATATAAATGTTTTTAAGAGTTTTGGGCCAAAAAAATCAAAAAAGCGCCGAAGGGTTTTTTTTTTTTTTTAAAAAACAAATTTCAGCAACTTTCAGCATTTTTGTCTAACACATGTTAGGCAACCGGACATTGCTGAAATTTGTTTATTTTTTTAAAAAAATCCCTTCGGCGCTTTTTTGTTTTTTTTTTTTTTTTTGCCCAAAACACTTTAAAACATGTATATTACATGTGTTATTTTTTTCAAAAAAAAAAAATGTCGGAGGTTGGGTAAAAATGGAGGGAGATTTGAGTTTCCAGAGTTTCCTAAGAATTTAAGGGTTTTCTGTCTAGTATTCCCCTATATATATATATATATATATATATATATATATATATATATATATATATATATATATATATATATATATATATATATATATATATATATATATATATATATATATATATATATATATATATATATATAAAGTAGTTAGTGATGAAGATTTATGAATTATACAAAATATTTCAAGATAAGATACGACTAGAATCACGTATAACTAACTAATAATGTGATTGTATCATAGTTTAATTTCTTAGACTAAGAAGAAGAATGAAATAAGATAGACAGGAAAATGAATCTTGTGCTCACAACGTGACGCAACTAGTTACTTATTTATTTGGTATAGAAAATTTATTTATAGCTATTTTATTGTTTATAAAAAAATATTTTTCTAACTTTTTATTATATACAAAAAAGTCGGTTTAGTATAATAACTTTTAGAGTAAATTTCTGTTTTCGTCCATGAGGTTTGTCAATTTTAACTAGTTTAGTCCAAAAATCTAATTTATAACAAATCCATCCCTGAAGTTTGCATTTCTTAACGCTTTTCATCCCTAGGGGTGCTTTTTCAATTAATTCTTAGGATGGAAATCGATAAGAAATGCGAACCTAAGGGATGAAAAGCGTTAAGAAATGCAAACCTTAGGGATGGTTTTGTTATAAATTACGTTTTTAGACTAAACTAGTTAAAATGGACAAACCTCAGGGACGAAAACAGAAATTTACTCTAACTTTTATTAGTAATAGATGAAATAATAGAATATTCTTGGTTCCTTTCAGTTTTTCTTGTGACGTACGCACCTTCTAGTTCGATTTAATTTTAAATTTTAATATTACAATAACAGATGAGGTGTCATTTTCGACAAACAGGACCTTAAAAAACATGCATTAAATTACATTAAAATGCATGGGCGTAAAGTCTATGCAAAATGTCTTACTTATGAACATAACAATTGAGACTCATCAACTTAACTGTTTAACTTAATATTTTTTAAATGTCAAATCATAAATATGCTTCATGAATATAACACATAAATAAACTGGAAAAATACATAAATAAAACAAGTATAACGCCCGGTTCTTAAGTTTCAACAACGGTTTAATTTATGTTGTTGATTATATAGATACATAAAAATCTACATATTCTAGAATTGGAGAAAAATATAAAAATAATAAAAGTTAAACAATCGGTTCGGTTTTCATAGCCAGTTCCATGTTCCGAATTATCTGAAATGAACTGTTTGGATCTTAAATTGGTCAGCTTGCTTAGTATGCGCGGTTTGATTGATTTCAAATAACATTATAGTCTATGTTGTAGGTATAAAGTCATGATCTATAATCCATGTCGTACATATGAAGTAACGATCTATGTTGTTGATATGATCGACGTCATGATCTATAGGCTCTAAAAAGTAAAAACACCTGTGTCTCCGAATGTTCCTTCAACATAAGTATCTTTTTTGAACAACAAAACACTATATAGCTGAATATATAGAGCCATCAAACCGCTGGAAACTTAAGTAATTCATCGTTTTTCTTATTATTTGATCTCATTAGTATTTATATTTATATAAATCACGTCAGTGCATGTCAAGGTTCTTTGAATACCGTATTACGTTAAACAAGTTGGTGTATAATGATTTGAAATTTTAGGGTTTTTTTTGGTACATATATACTTCTCCATGAAAAACATGAAAATCATTCTTGAAAGATATTTTTTATGTATATTTTGTAACGGAGGAACGAATAATGGTTTGAAAAAATAATTGAAAAATAAAATAACAAAGACAAACACAAGAAATAACCTTCGTATTTAGATTCAGGTCCACCAGACCAGGAACCAATTACACAACCTACTTATATACTCTTAAACCACCTTTATTTGACCCACCAGTTGAATCCACAAACCAGATCGATGGTTGGATCGTATTTTCAAAAAGAAATTTACTCTATATTAATTATCAATTTTTCTCAAACTCACTAAACTAGTATTCAATTTTATACAAACTTCTAATGCACTTCCTAATGATTTGTAATGCCATCTACTTCACATAGTGCTTTTTCCACATCACTTCTTTCACTAGCTTACAAATTTCATCACTCATTTACTCACCATTAATAATTAATAAACATTAAAATTGAATAACCAATCACAATATAAATCTCTTTTTTTACAACTTTCAAAGTATCATCTTTTATAAATTTCATTATTTACGGTTAACGTCGGGGGTTTACTTAAACGTTTTGATTATAAAGTTTACAGTACGTTAATTATTCTAATGGTTTGCGCAAAACAACGCACATGTGTCTATTATACTAGTTATTTTTACTTTTAATTTCACATTATTGATTATTTGCTAATTCAAAGTTTGTATTTATGGCTATTAAAGTTATACACAATGCTTCATCACTCTATGTATTGAAATAAAGTTTGGTGACATCACTTTATAATTTGAAATAAAGTTTCTGTGACACTTTGTCAATATATTTTATCACGGGTCCATAAAGTGACATGAAGAGGTGTGACCTTAACAAATGCGACCTATATGTCACATTGTTTGACAAAATGCTATAAAGTTTGAGAAGCAAATAAATATAATAGCATCACCATTTTACGCGTGATTATTTATCGATCTTGAGGTGATCGAACTATGTACACGACAAAAATGCGTTTTTTTTTTTTCTCTTTTTTATGTTGACGAGATTATACAAAGCGAACAACTGAAACCCTAGTTACAGATATCTTGTAATCAGTAATCCTAGATTCCTAGGTAGTAGGTACATTTGGTCGGACCATGCGTACTCTCAGTCGCTAATACCCATTTTTGTAGTAGAGTGAAATGTCGGGATAGGTTAACATATTTAAAAAATGCATGTAGATAGGAGATAAATGAGTACAAACCTGTTACCTATAGATGCATGGAGATAGGCTATGATATTTTCCTCTTCCTTAGATATATTACCTCTTCTCAAATCCGATCTTAAGTAGTTAATCCATCTCAATCTGCAACTCTTTCCGCATCTCATTAATCCTATATAATACCAAATATATCGTATATCATATAGGTACATGTTAAATGCGAAATGGTAGTAAAACTATATATGCAATCTATATACACATAAACGTACCAGCATTTTTTGGTAAAGATCTCCACGAGCCTTCGCCATGAGCCTGAATGTAGTCACTAAGTATCGCGTCTTCTTCAGCGGTCCACCTTCCTCTCTTCAACCCAACTTTTTCGCAACACGGGGTCCTTCCCATATTCAAAGAAAAATGTTATATGACTTGTGTACGTACAATATAGTTTGGGGGACGGTTTGATATTTATAGTACATAGGTAGTTTAAGGAATTAATACATATATCTATGTGTTTGCAACTTGAAAGATGTAAATATGTAATAAATGAAAAGAAAAGAGAGTGATGTAACAAGTGTGTTTGTGTGTGTGGTGTAATACTTTGCCACGATTAATATTGTACTTGTGACGACTAAATTTGTCGTGGCTTATTGAGTATCTAGGGCTAGTGACGGGGCATCCACTTCCCACGTACGTTAATTTTTTTTTATTTATTTAACTATTGAAAGTACAAGTCAATTAATCAACTTTGATATCCTTAAACCCTAACTTGAGAGGGGTGTTTTTGTAATTTTATTAAAAAAAGGGTTTTTATTGGTTAAATTAATCTTTTGACTATAAACGGGTCAATTCGTGCTTTTATTATGATAAAAATGTGTATGTCGATATGCTGTCGTAAATGGTTTTGTCGGAAACAACCACTCTGGATGATCATACAAAAGTTATCGTGATCCTTCGATAAATTCCGTCAATAATCCATCACAAATTAAAGGAATGTTTCTGTAGTGTTAAACCCTAATCTGAAAGGGGTGTTTTGTAATTTCATCCGACATATTTTTAGGGTTTTATCCAACAGATTAGTATTAAAATATATCAATCGTGTTATTATTATTTGTAACGGGTCAAATAGTTATTTAATAAAATTAGTTAGAATAGACAGAACATATAATATTTTATAAAAAAATGTACAAGAGGAGTAGGGGCCGGGTTCGTTGATCCTTGGTCGACTAAATGATGTATTAACAGGTTGAGATTTTCTGATATATAATAAAAAGTTGTTTTTTTTTTTTTTTTTTACTTATTTATTTATTGGGTAGGAGACATGCACGAGTATGATCTACCTTAACATATTCAATCAAATTTGAAGTATTTTTAATTTTGGTGTTTGTGTAGCAACTAGTACTAGAAATATCTGTACAAACAGATTTTGAGTTTCCTCAAATTAAACTAGAATTACTATAAATATGTGTACAAACAAACCGATATTGAGTTCCTCAAATTAAACTATTACCATAAATATGGCACTACACCTTTACGGCTTTACATCATATCAAATTTCAAAATCTAGGTCATAAATACAAACAACTTAGGGTATACGGGGCACCAGCGGGGAGGGGATCGGTGACCCAATTCCCCTAGCGGAAACACCGCCGCCATCCCTGCGGTGAGGCAAATCGGGGAGGGGGATCGGGGAGGAGTCACCGCACAAGAAGCACAAGGATCGATGATGTATACGTTGGGCAACGGTCATTTAAAAAAAAAATCAATTTTAACAATATAAATAACCAACTTAATCTAATTTTTTACCACACCCATTCTCAAACTCACTCTAAAAATCTATCAAATACAACACAAAATGAATTCCAAGTTCCCGTTTTTTTCTCCCCTACCCGACTTTCCCGACGATGAAGATTCATCGTCAAGCGATGGTAGTTTAATTTTCTTCCAAAATCTCATCCAACAAGCGGAGCTACTAGACACGGCATCGTCTAGTAAAAAAAAAATTGTCCGTCGAGATCATGTGGGAGGCCATGAAACACTCATGGCCGATTATTTTGTCGAAAATCCAAAATTTAATGCCGATATTTTTCGTCAGAGGTTTCGTATATCCAAGTCTTTGTTCCTAAAAATTGTTAGTGACGTGGAAGCGAATAACGAGTGGTTTCAAGAGGGCTTGGACGGGAGAATGAAGAAAAGTTTCACGCCGTTGCAAAAGGTTACTTCTGCGATTAAACAACTTGCAACCGGTAACCCACCAGACGAAAACGACGAGTATTTAAATATGGCTGAAAGGACATCTCGTGAGTGCCTTGAATATTTCTGCGAGACGGTCTGTACAATGTATGCCGGTGAATTCTTACGTAGACCAACGAGCCACGACGTTGCGCTATTGTATCAGGCTCATGAGGAGAGACATCACCTACCTGGTATGTTGGGTAGTCTGGATTGTACACACTTCGTCTGGAGAATGTGCCCCACAGAATTGCGTGGACAATATATGAGGGGCGATCATCAATACCCGACGGTTATGTTAGAGGCGGTGGCGTCTCAAGATTTGTGGATTTGACATGCTTTTTGTGGCCCGGCGTGTACACAAAACGACATCAACGTGTTGCAACAATCTCCGTTATTTCTTACTCAACGAAACGGAACGGCGCCAAATTGTCCATTTCAGGTGAACGACCACTTATACAAACGCGGGTATTATCTTACTGATGGGATCTACCCTAGCTGGTCCGTTTTGGTGAAGTCTTTTCCATATCCTCACATCCCGAATGAAAAAAAGTTCAAGAGGCAACACAAGGCCACAAGAAAAGATGTGGAACGGGCGTTTGGTGTGTTAAAGGCGAAGTGGGGAATACTAAATCGTCCAATGCGTTCCAAAACGGTGAAAAAGATAAGGTCCATCGTGTATACGTGCATTATTTTACATAACATGATTATAAAAGACGACGGAAGGGCGATAGCACCGGTACACATTCAAGATCCTCCAGTCGAACCCATGTTCGATGATACAGCTTATAGCGAGCTCATTGATGAAGAAACGCATTGGAGACTAAAACACGATCTCGTTGAGCATCTCAGACGTTTAGATCTACCTCACATTGAAGTGAGTTCCGACGACGAGTAGTTTGTTTTTATATTTTTCTAGTTTGAATGTAATTTTTGTTTTTCTAGTTTGAATGTAATTTTTATTTTTAATTTAATGAAATGTCTTTTATTAAATTTTATTTAATTTTTATTAATATTTTTTTTAATTTATAAACATGCATAATTACAACAAATAAAAAAACAAAATAAAAAATAAAAAGCAAGTCCCCTAAGAGAGGAGTGCCGCCATCAAATTGGGGTGTGAGGGGAGTTTAAGAGGGGAGTTGACGTGGCATAACCTGATTGGGTGTGCGTAAGAGAGGGGATTTCCCTAAGAGGGGAGTGCCCCTCTCACCCTTATAGATTGAAACATTTACAAAATACTAGATTTTTGTATGTTGTTTTGTTTGGAATCAAGGGTCTATTATCAGGGGCGTTTCAGAGAATTCATGTACTATATTCGAGCTTGAAAAAATATGCCCTTATGTCTTAACGATAAACAATGCAATTACTATTTAAACCATAAAAATGGGTTCAATAAACCTAATGGCAACGGACTAACTTCTAAACCATAAAATTGTTTTATAAATGGACCTATATTGGAATTGATATGTGTATACTATTTAAAAAATTAACACACACACACACATATATATACATAGGATTTTTTTTTTAAAAAAAAACGTGCCCCCCCCCCCCCCCAAAATCAACGGCACCGTGCGGTGGTCCTCCTCACACACCATAAAGGCAACCCATGTCTCCCCTGAAGTAGTCTTTCTATCACGAGGGATAGAGGTAAGCTTTGATAGGTTTGCTATTTGTACGAATTACAGGGTGTGGTGGATGTTGTTGTACAGATTACGATAATTCAAAAGATTTATGTTTCGAACCCACCTGAGACTTGAACCTTAACCTTCCCCATTTACCTGAAAGCATCCCTACTTTAGACGCTTATGCAATACGGCAAAAAATGAGGAGGGGAGTACCATACACCGAGCTTGTGATACCGGTGCTGAAAATATTGGTACCGAAATTTGCCAAATACGGGAAATTCGGTATCGATGCCAAATCCCGTATGCTCGTCCCTATGTCTAAGATCACACTCTTCAGCCATTTCATTATAAAATCACTAAGTTTTACCGTTTAGGAAATATGTCCTTTTTTAACCCTTAGACTACCCGTAGTGGGGCGTGATTTAAAAAAAAAATTGAAAAATAACGCCCCAAAACGCCCCCACTACCATTACATGGGGCGTTATTTAAAAAAAATCAAAAAAATGAAGTTTGGCGTTTTAATAATAGCGCTGAGTAGAGAGAGAGAGAGTACTGCACATGCTTCTTTAACCAATCACTTTGGCACATGTGTCTGACAACTTTTGGAGAACCCAATGCAACTTTGACTAGCCAATCACATTCATCTCTTTGCTTTTAATTTTTTTTTTTGTTTAATGATTGGAAGGGACATTATCAGGCATTATTCCCACTACGCCACTTTTGCTATAATGCCCCATCGCTGACTAGGACGCCACGTGTCGGATAATGCCCCATGATGAGGGCATTATAACACATTACCACTACACATACACATGTTCTTACTACTCTTCTTGTAAGGATTTATAAGAGTATGGAAGATTTACTTGTGTAATTTCAAAGGTGAGATAGATCTTTTCTTAGACTATAATTATATTAGTTTTATCCATTTTAACCACACTCGTGGTTTTTAAATATGTTGGGTTTTTCTTCTTATAAAAGATTCCACTAATCAAATTCAAATATTTATAAAGGTTTTCAACTTGTATAAATTTATTCTACTCTATGTTTTATAAAATTTTTTTACGGAAAAGACCTTTGTTTTATAAAATTTAAGCCATATAATGAAAACATATTATATTTGACCCGACTCGTTTCATTAAATTTGTTTAACTTGATTGATTTTTTGAGGTTATTGTTTTAGCTTATATTTAAGTGAATACATTATAATTTAATTTAAAAAAAAAAGATAAACCAAACTGAACGCGCGTTCACATACGGGTGTTTAGTGCTTAATTTTTTCCCTAACGAAATGGACACGTGTATATATACTTTTTGATATGATACGAGTTTGTTCTTTGTGTTTTATCTTTCAATTGTTGTAGCGTGTCTCGGTACCGTAAACCAATATCGATTATTATAATATGAGAATTATTTATTTGAAAAAAATACTTCCATGCTTACAACATTTTCCTATCGAATATGGGAAAATACTTGTATAATTCGTCATCATTAGATATAAATACCTATAATCAATAAGTCATCATTAAATGAACTAAAGAAAATACATTTAAATCCGGATTAAGTGTTAGAACCGACAATTGTGAAGGTTGATCCCGTGTCATAGTCTCAAAATTATGTTGAACAAAAAAGGAGTAACAAACATGATGATCTTCTACCAGTTTTGCTTTCAATTTCATCCTCTTTGTCTCATTTGCTTTATATTGATTGGTTGGTTTTTTTATGTTTATTCTTTTCTCCCAAACAAACCGGTGTTGTTATGCTTTCAAAACATTAATTAAAGAACCTTATATAACCTCTTTTAGACCATACGGAGTTGACGTAGAAATATGGCGTTGTGACATCTTCATGTTGGGCGCCGAACAACGTAGAGGACGACGGTGTTGTGTGTGGACAGCAACATCTGGTGTGGAGTGAAATGTGGTGATGAGGTTGTGTGGTTCAATTGGTTTGGCTTATAACCGTTGGACCCCAACGACTAATATAAAAAAAATTCAATTAAAAAAAAATAATTGAGTCACCTTATAAAAAACCCAATCTATTTTACATTTTACCATGACTAGGTTTAAAGATAAATTTGAAAAACGATAAAGAGTTGGCGGAAAAAAAAGCGAACGGATATGAAACTTGCTATGAAAGTCGTCACCTGGGAGGCTAGGACCCAAAGAATGAGAAAGCGAAGCAAGAAGTAATGGAAAAATATTGTTCTTAGTTTTGCTTTTTTAATTATTAGTTTCGGTCTATTTTTTTAACTTTCGGTTTTTTTAACTTATGTTGTTTTTTTAAATTATGTAAATTTTTATTAATGTTATTTATTATATTAAGATTAAGAGTAAACTGCTAAAATCGTCCCTGTGGTTTGACTCAAATTGCTAGATCAGTCCAAAATCAACTTTTTTTGCTAAAACAGTCCCTGAGCCTAGTTTCTGTTGCTATTTCAGTCCAATAAATTAACACCGTTAGAACCTCCGTTAATGAATGGGTAAAACTGCTAAATTTGTCCCTGAGGTTTGATTCAAGTTGCTAGATCAGTCCAAAATCAAGTTTTTTGAATTTGTTAATTATAAACTTATTTAGGTATATAATTTTTCTAGACTTGCATTAATTTTTTGAATTTGTTAATTATAAACTTATTTAGATTATAAACTTATTTAGGTATATAAATTTTCTAGACTTGCATTAATTTTTTGAATTTATTAATTATAAAATTATTTAGATTATAAACTTATTTAGGTATATAAATCATTAATATCACAAGAGAAAAAATCCTTTTGTTAGTTATTTTGAAAAATTATTTGTTAGTTATTTTGATTATTATTATTATTATTATTATCATTAAATGTTTACTAATTATATACTTAAGTATTTAAATAAGATAATACTTAATTTAATTTAAATAAAATTAGTTTTAAAAATATAAATGTAGCTTTTTTGAAGAGCGTAATTTAACCGGCCCAGCCTTAAATACTGATTTTATTTTGATGTTGTTGTTGTTGTTGTTACCATGTAAATATTTAGTATTTATTTAAGGATTTAAATAAGACAACAGTTAATTTAAACAATATTTAGTTATGAAAAATACAAACATTATATGTAAATTTAAATATTAAGAAATTAACATAATTTTTATTTGTTTTTATTTAAATCGTAATATTTAATGTTTAATATTTATCAATTATTTTAATTTAATATTTGTATTATAAAGTTCTTTTATTCATTTTTTCTACTTAATTAAGTGGTTTCTTATTTAATAATACTTATCATTCAGGTGAGGTCGGACAACATGTCGTGCCAGAACAAGTCTCATAAAAAGGATTATTTTGGTTTGAGTCAAAACAGGTTCGGGTCAAACAAGTGTTTAAGACAGGTCAAATAAAATTGCGCTCTCCAAAAGAGCTACATTCTGTTTATATTTTTATAACTAAACACAAATTTAAATTATATATTTAGGGTAGACTTGTAATTTATCTTAAATTTTAAGACATTTAAGAAAATATATAATGCATTTGGTACAAGTATGCATTAAGAACCTGTCATTTACCATTTTATTTTCTCTTGTGATATTAATGATTTATTCAACGAACATAAATATAACTGGACCCGTCTTAAATAAATTTATAATCTTGTGATATTAATGATTTATATACCTAAATAAGTTTATAATCTACATAAGTTTATAATTAACAAATTCAAAAAATTAATGCAAGTCTAGAAAAATTATATACCTAAATAAGTTTATAATCTACATAAGTTTATAATTAACAAATTCAAAAAATTAATGCAAGTCTAGAAAAATTATATACCTAAATAAGTTTATAATTAACAAATTCAAAAAACTTGATTTTGGACTGATCTAGCAACTTGAATCAAACCTCAGGGACGAATTTAGCAGTTTTACCCATTCATTAACGGAGGTTCTAACGGTGTTAATTTATTGGACTGTAATAGCAACATAAACTAGGCTCAGGGACTGTTTTAGCAAAAAAAGTTGATTTTGGACTGATCTAGCAATTTGAGTCAAACCTCAGGGATGATTTTAGCAGTTTACTCTAAGATTAATGATTTTCTTTTTAAAAATTAATAGATTTTATATAATTTTTAAATATAACATATTAATAAAAAAATGTGTGCCACGTGTCGGATAACGCCACTCTTTCACGTCCTATCCGACTGCTCCCTTTTTGACAGGTGTCGACTTAGCAGACACATGTCACTCTTTCATGCCTCCCTCCCCACGCACACTCCGAATAGTCTTAGTTCAAGGTGTAATAGGGTTGATAAGATATTAACATATACTTTACTTAAAAGAACTATATCACTTTTGATAACCTTCAAAAACGGCAAAAAAATAAGGTCATGTATTGTTAGGGTCCGCTTAAGCTTTTGGGAGCCCAAAACAGATAATAAAACTAGCACATTTTTCATAAAAATAAAACTTGTTTTTGTATTATGAAAGTTGTATTATTCATGTATATACATAACTAGTTTATAGACCCGCGTATTACGCGAGTTTTTACAATATAAATGATATACTTATATAATCTTTGAAAAACTTTATATTACTAACGACCTATGTTAATTAGTAACGAAACTTTATATAAACGAATTTCTATTACAATTTAATGGTTCACACAACTAACTTGAATTTATCACAAAAACTGGCCCATCTTAATTAGTAAAACTGAAAATACCATAATAGTTGTGTATTACAAAGGTTGAATACTAAAAAACATGTAATAAACAAATTTCTATATTATTAATATGAATGAAATTATGTATTACGTTACATATAACAATGTATAAATAATAATAATTTTTATCATTGTGTATCTTTTAAATATTGCTTTTATTTAAACTAAATCTCTAAAACCTCAATTCTGTTTACAAATTCATTATTTAAGTTGTTCTTTTTCTCTTTCTCGGTAAAAAGCCAATTTTATTGGTATGACATAGATTAGATTTGTTATTCTTAGTAATAATTGTTATGCGAATTTAATTAATAAATAGTGTTTGTAAAGTTATGATATAAGTTAAATTATATATGATTAATAAAATCTTTTCATTATTAATTAAAGGTTAATTGACTATGTCACAAATGAGTATGAAATGAAATTAATATATTTCTTAGCTATATTAAATTGAAAACACATCATAAATCAACGTAGCTACAAATCTTAATATTATCTCATCAAACCATAAGTTCTCTCCGTTTATCATTTTAAAACCAAGTTCAATAAAATTTTAGTCTTGTTGCGAGATAGTCATCTGGTTAGTTACTCTTTTTTAACTTATATTTATATGTTAGAAAAACTCATATATTGAATTTATAGATAATCTCAGATAAGGATAATAACTTTTGATTTTTTTTTATTTTGTAATTTAAACTATTTTATTTTAACAAGTACTAAATTCATAGTTTAAAAATTATAGATCATTTATGTATATTTTTAATCGTAAATTAGAAATAGATATTAATTATTATATATTATTAATTAATTATCATAAATTAGAATCAAATATTAATTATTATATATTATTATTAATAAATTAAATATGAAAATGCCATGTGGCATTAATTAGAAGTGATGTTAGTGGAGAAAATGCCATGTGGCATTAACGGGTTGAATAAAGACAATATGTTACATAAACTCGTGTAACGCATAGATTATAACCTAGTGACTTAGATAATAATAATAATTCATAATTATAATAATATAATAATTACGAATAGATAATAATAACAATAGCAATAACAATTTTTCTCATTTGTTCCTGAGTATTGCTTTCTTTTTTGTCATTTTCATCCAGCCCATTAACTTCATCAAAAAAAAAGTCAGTTTAATGAGGGGCATTTTTGTCTTTTTACTTATTTAATTTATTGTTTCTTTAATCCAAATAAAACCCACCCCACTAATTTATGTCATCGATTAAATATGAACTTAAAAAGCTATGTAAATACTTTCTATTTAACTTAATTATTGTTGATATTTAATTACAAAAATAAATTAAAATATAATCTAAATTATATAAAATATAATTTAAATTTTAAACTATATACCATATTCGTTTTTATCGGTTTATTAGCATGGTGGTATAAAATTCGTTGAATAAATTATATTCGCAATAATTAAAGTTTTTTTTTGTCGGACACCACATGTGTTATATATTAATAATAATTGAATATTAATCTAATATATTATTAATAAAATAATAATATTGCTAAACTAAGAGATACCTGTGTTTAGTTATTCACAAACAAAATATTTGGTTAGATTAGACAATCTAGGTCTACAAGTATATAACCTAATTTGGTTTGATCAGCAATGAGCAATGATGAAAAAACAAAATTTAATGTCACATATGAAAATAAAATTAAATAAATAAAATACTTCAATAGTATAAGATAAATATTTTTATGTATTACGTATTTATCTATACTTATGTATAGATTAATAAATTAGATATATTAATATGATATAATAACAATATCTATTTATTTGTTATTGTGTATAAATCAATAAATTGTATATTAATATGATATAATAATAATAAGAAGAATTAATAATAATAATAATAAAGGAGAGAAAATATAAATATATATTATTAGTGAATTGAATGAAAAAATGCCATGTGGCATCAATATTTATTTATTTTTTGTTGTGTACAAATCAATAAATTGTATATTAATATGATATAACAATAATAAGAATTAATAATAACAGTAAAGGAGAGAAAATATAAATATATATTATTAGTGAATTGAATGAGAAAATGTCATATGGCTTTTGTAGGACTTTTGAATGAGAAAATGCCATGTGGCATTAATAAGACTCTTTTATTAGAATTAGATTACAGACCACAAACCGAACCACCTCTCAATGCCTAAACTACATCTTATAATTTTTGAATATAGAATTTAAAGGGGGCTTATGAGTGCCCACAACCGTTGCTTTATTTCAGTCTCATTTTAAACCGTCCCTACACGATTCCTAAGTTTTTTTTTTTTTTTTTTCTAAATTGTGCTCTTCGTGCAATAAGTATGCTACATAGTTGGCTGCGATAGGGGACATTAGCAAATACACTAATGACATATAGTAAGTAAATAAGTCTTAAAAATGGACCATGATTTGAATGTCGCTCTTTTTAGGCTTTATGTTATGTGTATTACCAAAAAAAAAGATTTAGAGTTTATAAATCTTTGAATAATCAATACTAATATAACTCAATATATTAAATGTCATTCCTTCTTTATGAAAATGAAATCTCATCAGAAACTTGTGGAATATTATAAGGGTGAAGGGGGTGCTCACCTAATAGGTGAGTCCCCTCTCTTACGTCAAACCAATCCCCGTGTGCCACGTCAACTCCCCTCTTAAACTCCCCTAACACCCCCATTTGATGGCGCCACTCCCCTCTTAACTCCCCTTATTTTTTTATTCAAAAAAAAAAAAAACAAATAAAAGCTTTGATTGGATGGAATTTGGCTGGCCCCACCACCTTTCCCCTCTCTCCTTCGGTGAGCCGCCACCCCCTTGTCTACCTCTCTCTTGTTCACCGAAGCAATGGCGCCGCCCCCCTAATCGGGATTTCCCCTCCCCGAACCCCTCCCCGAATTACGCCCCTTACACCCTAAGTTTATTCATATTGCACTTATGGGAGATAGCGATGGTCGGGTTGGGTCGGGCATAATTAGGTCTAGACCGGAGATCTAAACCGCAATCGGCCAGAGAGAATTTTTGGTCATGTTTTCAATCTGGTTCACAGACTTTTTTTGATTTAGTTTGGTATGATTCATAGGGGTGTACCTAAGTTATGGTGGGTTGGGTGGGCCAACGCCCCCCTTAGAAAATTTCTTCTTTTGCTTTTCTGTTCAATAAAAAAAATAAACAATAATAATTCTATTATAATTCTATAGGGTTTAATAAAAATTAAATTCATCTTTTGATAAAATTGCTATGCTTAGTGTGTGACTCGTTGGTTTTTTGAGGGTTAGTATAAAAAAACAGCCTCATAGTATAAAATAACTATAGAAGTAAATTACTTTCAAGTAATAACCAACTCATCACTTCGTATTATCTGGATCCAAAGAACCAGTCAAGACATGATATATTGTTCATATTGTTGTAGCAACTGAAATCTTTTTTATTTAAAAATATGCTTATAAGTTGTCAATCAAAATAAAAAAGAAAGGGCATGGATAATTGGAAGGATAGAGAAAGAAAGAAAAAGAATATTGATGATGTATAATTCCAATATGTAAGGTCTATTAGTTCTCTTGGAAAAAATCTGTGTGATCAAGCCCCAATACGGATTCATCATTAAATGGGTCTGCTCGTTGAACAAAAAAATAAAGAGCTCCGAGCCAATAAAGACTAAGAATATTGACTCGAGAACTAATAGCTCCGTTGTAAAATTCAAACCTAACCATTAAGTAAGAAGCGATGGGAACGATGGAACCTATGGGTTAGTGAAAATGAATTCGAATGATTCATTGAATGGGGGGGGGGGACCGGCCAGAGACCAATTCATTTATTCGGAAAAGTTCCAGGACGGAGCCGTATGACGCGAGTCTCACGTACGGTTCCTTTAAGAAGGGTGTGATACCACCATCTATCAGGCCCGAAGAGCGGTCCACGGAGCTGCATCCCTACTCACCTGGTCCATGCACATCGCTCTTTCCAGGAGGTTGGCCGCCCATCCTAGATCTTCCCATTTCAAATAAGATCCCGGGCTTGATCCGGTGTAATATAGACAATTGAAGTGGTGTTTCCTTGTTCTGGGATCCTTTATCTTGGTTTTAAATCATTTGGTTTAGACATTACTTCAGTGCTTCGTAATCCTTTCAAAATGGTAGCAACATACCCCTTTTGTGATTTCTTTCTAACAAAGAATCATACTGATGGTTGATTCGTGCGCGATACAATGTGGATCGAAAGAGGCCCCGAAAACAAAGAGAAAATGTGTACAAACGAGATATACAGCAACAAGAAGAAGGAAAAGGATTGCATAGAGGAACTCCCAAACATTTTTCAGATGTGTCGATACCAATGGTGACTCATTATTTCGATGAATCATTTCTTCGGACAGAAGAAGATTATGGAAACACTTACTCGAAAGCGCACTTATCAGATTCCATTGTGGAAGACAAGATTTTTTCTGAAGAATTTGCCATGATATTTTTTATCCATGCATAATATCATGAAAAATGGATACAAAATTTTTGGCTGCTACTTAGTATCGGCAATAGGTCTGAAAAAATATCTAAAGTAACAACTTTAAATATATGTACCCTGTTGAAGTAAGGAACCATGGCATGTATGTTTTGTTTGGAATAGATTCCATTTTGAGAGAGTTGAATAAGCACTATCTCGTTGCAAAGTTCTATACATCTGCCCTTTCTCAACGCATTTCTTTAGACAAAGACTCCGTTTTTTCCTCTTTTCGAATGGTAAATATTTCTCAGAACATGGAGTGTGAATCAAACCAATGTTTGAATTGAAATTGAGATACTAATACAAGTTCTTCCATTCTGAATCAGATAGATTCATATCTGAAAGAGGTTGACAATAAGTTCTTTCAAAATTGCCTATTTGTCCCTCTGTTAGAGGTGTTCCAGAATTGTCTGCGATCGAGTAAATAGCTCTACGAACAAATGGATTAGATCGACTTGGAAAATGGAAAGATTTGTACAAGTTTTATCTGTCAATCTATTTAACGTTGGAATCTGACCCGCTATTAATGTGGGTATCTCTGTTTCCAGAGTGGGGTCTGCAGCTCAAATTAAAGCTATGAAACTAGTAGCCGGTAAATTAATTAAAACTGGAGCTGGCACAATTCGCGGAATTACAAGCTTTTGCACAATTTGCTTCTGACTTGAAAATTTGGTTAAACTCCTTGTTCACATCCCTAGAAAATAATTTATGGGTCCGCCATTGATGGTTAATTGAATTGAGCATTCAAAACATTTTTGGAGGATGAAGATTTTCACTTTTTAGCACACACTTTGTCACTTATATGCAGTGATGAAATTTGGAGTTTTGTTGTTGTTGAATGTTGAGGGAGAGATAAAACCTTTTTGTATTTTTGAAATGCCAAAACTGTTGTAAAACCTAGTTGGATCAACAATTGATAATGCTTACGCTTTTGCTATGCTTAATGGTTACAAAAAGATGAGTATGAGTTTATACATAACTATTAACTATGATGTGTAACCTTTAATTTTCATGCAGTTCAAAAAAAAAAAAAAAAAAAACTTCAACCTTCATTTTTCAATCTACTTTAGTGATGGAATGTTTTGTGGATTGTTATACGTTTTATACTATCATTTTAGCACTTTTAGAATGAAGTGCTACGGTGATTATATCATGTCAAATTATGGAGGCTGGTAAGTGGTTATTCCTTTCTATAACTTTAGAACCTAAACAAACAAATTATTTCAACAATTTAGTAACTATTATAACTTGACTACAAAAATAAATAAACAAATTTAGCATCTAACAATCAAAATAAAACAATATAAATAATAATAAACTAAACGAAAACAAAAACAAAAAAAACAATTTTTAGATGGAAAACAAAACAATTTAATAATGAGAGGGTAGTAGTAACGAGTGCTTCTACAAACTTGGAATGTTCTTTAGTGGTGTCCTTTAACCATGTACTTCTATTTCTATAAATAAAAAATTTTAATTGTTTCTTTAGTGGTGTCCCTCAACCATTTACTTCTATTTCTATAAACAGAAAAAACTCAATATTTATTAAATACTCGGGCATTATTTTTTTTCTTTGTTATTCTTCTTGGGTCGGGGCCTGTGCACCTCCTCTCCTCGAGCTCTATCCGGCAGTGCATATGATAAATGCAAAAAAAAAAAAAAAAAAAAACATGTTTCATGATCCATAAAAGCTTTAAGATCCGGGATTTACTTTTAAGAAAAACGACTTCTAATGTTTAAAAATGTAGTTTTCTCTATTTAAAGAAAACCGGTCTAGACCGATGAATAGCTTGGGCATACATCGTTGGTCCAATTTTCACACCAATCATTATGATCCTTAAGTAAACTGAATAGGGTGGCACAATCAGATGCCGTACTACAGATTATACGTCAACTCAATGCATGACTCAATTACAACAAAACGAGTACACATCACATGCATTTGATTAACACTCGTTCAAATGTTTAAACACAATTATCATTCAACCAAGTTAGATTGCTCCATATTAAGTCGACTTTACATATTATCATTCAATAGGTTGCATATATATATAACTAACATTGTTTGATTTACTATCTTTAGACACAAATCATACCAAACTGCACCAATGAGACATCTAGTACATGTCTAGAGTCTCTCTAGGGTGAAATATCACCATTATGAAATTTAACAATAATTCATTCAAGAATTAACGCACCCAAACAATATGACAAAAATAAATATGAACCTAATTGTTACAATTCAGAAATATTCAAATGTCGATACAAATACAATAGATATCAAAGTTAAATAGAGATAACCATAGTCTTGGTTGCAATCACAAGACTCAAATTAACCGACCATAATCACAAAGAAACTAAGATCGTCAATTGGAATGTTGATCTCTTTCTTTTGAAAACCGTCGTGAAAGAAAAAACTACATGGCCTCTCACAAAATAATTTGCCGACCTATTTCTTTTATTACTACTTTTTCTAGGATACTCAACAATTTCATTTTTAGGCTCGTGTATAGGTGAACAAAAAAACTGGTTTACGCAAAAAAAAAAAAGAAAAAAAAAAAGAAAAAAGATGTTCCAAAGCGACTGGAACCGATTATGAAACCGCTTTGGTGAAACATGTCCCAATTTCAAACCGAATCCCTAGTTTTATATTAAATTGAGAACTCCTTCGTTAAAATTGGTTTGAAACCAATTAAAACCGGACAAACTAAACCCGAACCAAACCAATTCTTTTCTACTTTAAAAAACCGATTCCAAACCCATTTCACCATTACTGCACGTCTAGCCTCCCGAGCTAGGAGCTAATTCTAGCTAATGGGCTGCTCTCATTTCTTCTTTCACATTTTTTGTGGGCCATGGGATCCAATAGTAGGCTTGTTATGTGAAGCCCACAACCATTTAATCAACCCAAAAGTCCAAAACCAATAAGAATTTCCGTCCATTATTCAAGTTATTTAATTTCAATATATTTCTATATCTTTTACACTAGAAAATAAAATAAATCAGCTTCATTTCATCTTACTTATTTCCTTTTAGCTCGTTTTCTACGTTCTACAAAAATAAAAGCAAATATAATATAAATGGATTAAAAGGGCCAACCAACCAACCTGCCGATGTTGACACGAACCTGATCCGTTTAGATAAAAGGATTCGTAGATTCAACCTGAAACGAAAAACAAGCAATAAGAGTTAAATTTAACTATACATCTTAATGTTATTAAAGCCCGTTTTACTAGAAAGAATAACATGTATCACTTTGGCTTGTATACAGTGAACCCAATGACCGAAGCTTAAAGTTTATATATTTAACTAGTTGATTTTCCGCCCATGTGTTGCGGCGGGGACCTAATGGTCTGGAAAACGCGTGTCGGCAACTGCAAGCAGATACCGAATATCAAAACATAAATAAAAATGACATGGTAACGATAGTCACTCCGTCCTAAAAAAACGATTTTAAAAAATCTAATATATAATAATAGGACCCACACGTCCTACACGTTGGAAATTCGTTTGTTTTCAATTTAGTTATTACGGTGCTAACACGTTAAAATATGGATGAGCTCGGTACCGGTACCGGTAACGGCACCGAAAGTACCGATCCGGAAAATCATCGAAATTAGGCACCGGCACCGAAAATGCTCGGTACGATGCGGTATGTTATGGTATTTGAAGGTAAAAATCAGTAAATACATGTATGGTGCTAGACCAGTGTCGAACCGAAAGTAACGGTTCTGAAAACGCCAAAAGGTGGGTACCAAATTGGTACTGAAAATGATTGGTATAGTAAATTTGGTACCGATACGATACCGGTTTGATTACAGGATTTGCTATGATTTGCTCATCAATAATCTAAATATCCAAGTTAATTTTACATGCTACAATTCATTTATTATAGAAAAAGACAAAAAAGAAAACAAAATAAGTTGTTATATATATAAAACCTCATTCAAACGAAATATAGTTTAATCACACAATCTAAACGGTGCAATTACTTGCGTTGCTACGTTGCGATAGGATTTGATGAGCTTGGTACCAACCGGTACCAAAAATACCGTGGCCGAAAATCCCCAAAAGTGGGTACTGGTCCCGAATATACCTAGTATGATACGGTTGGGTACCGGTCGGTACCGGTATTTGAGGGTAAAAACCGGTGAATACTGGTGCCGAACCGATACCGAAAATGTCAAAAGTCGGTACCGAAAATATACCCGGTTTGATAAATTTGATACCGGTACCCGATACCATTTGCTTATACCGTTGATGACGGTAAAAGCCGGTGCCGAACCGATACCGAAAATGTCTAAAGTTGGTACCAATTCGGTACCGAAAATATACCAGGTTTGATAAAGATACCGGTAACCGATACCATTTACTTATAACATTGATAATGTTATTCTGTTTGAATTTTAATATATAGAGAATTTTAATATATAGAGAATTTCTTGTTGTTTCAGTTTCACAATATTTAATTAGCATCCCCACAGCATAACATAACACAATACGACACAGCCAAAGGAATATTTGTACCCTCCTTGATTTAACCAAACAATCAACACTATTACTATTTTATTTCAAATACTAAATCTATTACTCTCTTTCAGTGTTACACAGCACACACATTCATGTACACGTTTAATACAAAAACATTATTATTAGAGATTGTGAAAAATGAAATGAAATAAGTATTTGTACGTAGAGTGTATCAAAGATAGATGGCATTGGTAATTCTTGCTATATTTTTTTATATATATGTTAGTAGAGTTAAAGTGAAGAAAAGAATATTACTATTCGTTGTTGGCAACACTCCCAATTTAAAAAATATCCATTGGCAGTCCCAACTATTAACATATTGGCCTCCAATGGACCCTGACTAACGGAACTCTAGCGCCGTTAGTTTCCAGTCGCCGGAAAAACATTTTTGGCCAGAAAAAGGTTCCTAAATATCCGATCTAAGGTTATAAAGAGGGTTTGTGATGAAAATGTTGGTTTTCCCGACCAAAAAGAAAATTTCCGGTGAAAAAGGAGTTTTCTGACAACCTCAATAATTGGGGTTTTTACTAGTAAAAGGTTTCTAAAAGTCCGTAATAAGGTTACAAAGAGGTTTGCGACGAAAATGTTGAGTTTTCCGGCTAAAAAGGAGTTTTCCGGCCAAAAACGTTTTTCCACGGCGTTAGGACAAGGTCTATTGGCGACCAATATGTTAATAGTTGGGACTCTCAGTGGTATTTTTGAAGTTGAAACTGTTAGGGCTAACGGCGAATAGTTAAGATTATTAAAATTCAATATTTATAGGTCATGTTTGTTATATAATATTCATTATAATAATACATTTAAAATCATTTTAATTGTTTGTCATCATTCAAAAAAATTGTTTTGAGTGTTTTCCAACTTACAATAAAGTTAATTGTTTGTCATCATTTAAAAACAATTTTGTTTTGAGTGTTTTCCAACTTGTAATAAAGAATGTAAAAACGAATGTACGGATCTTATGATATATGATAAGGGGAAAAGTAAATGGAAGGTTTTCTCACATGGTAACATGATTGTTAATCATGGTTAAGGATATTCTTTTGGATCGGTTGGTGTTGATTTGTACTTATGGATATGATCCATGGTTACTTTGATCTCTTGAACTCAACTAAAAGGACCCTTAAACTCACCAATAGTCCAATACTAAACTTAATTATCATTTTAATCCTACACTAAAATATGACAATATAATCTATGTAGTATCAAAATTATGCATTCAATCCTTAAATTATACATACATACATATATATATAGGGGATCGCTAAAATGAAAACCACCTCGAGTTGTAAGAACCGCGAGAACTACACCCCACGGAGGGGCGTTCGCCGCGATTTTTTTTTACAAGTAGATGTGTGCATTATAAACACGGCCGTAAAAAATCACGGCGAACGCCCCTCCGTGGGGTGTAGTTTTTTACACCTTAAGTTTGGTGTTTTTTAATTTTTTTTTCTTTTTTCTTTTTTTTTCACCAAACTTGAGGTGTAAAAAACTACACCCCACGGAGGGGCGTTCGCCGTGATTTTTTACGGCCGTGTCTATAATGCACACATCTACTTGTAAAAAAAAATCGCGGCGAACGCCCCTCCGTGGGTGTAGTTCTCGCGGTTCTTACAACTCGAGGTGGTTTTCATTCTAGCGGCTCCCTATATATATATATATATATATATACTGCCTTCTCTTTTATACCTGTAAAATCTGGCTCATCGTGTCCGTCTTGAAAATTATTCTCATCAAAATACGTTTAACTGTGAAATACATCTCTTATCAACAACTAACGGGCATAAAATATGTCAACGTTATTTAAAGTTCAACATTTCTTATGAACTCTTTATTTCATCTGTTTTTACTGTTGATATAGGATTTGCATACGATATCACATAACTTCTAAGAATACATTCTTTGTTTGAAACCTTAAACAACAAATGAATTATCTTTATATGAAACCTTGAAAGCGTTGACGAATGAAGAAGGATTATACGGGGTACTCCATCATTTGGATGGCCGGTTGTGTCGTTGACAACTGCATTTTTAAAACAACTCTTTCATTCTTTCTAAAATATTATTTACTAATTCATTAATAGTTAAAAACTAGTTTCAGGTTCTATATTTTGTTTACTCAAATATTTATCTTTTGTTAATATTGTAAATCCACGTTAAGACCACCCGTAATGGGCGTGTATTCATCAAAATTTCGCCCCAAAAACGCCTAATACCGCATTACCGCCGCACCCCCACCCCCTGGGGCGTGTTTTGGCATTTTTTGCGAAAAAAGCTTGTCCAGCGTGATTTAAAACGCGCCAAAATTGCAAATGGTTGGGCAATCAGGTTAGACCATGTGAGTTTAAAGAGATAGAGATGGAGATAACCGGATTTTTTGCCGGATTTGAGTGGGTTTGAGCTTTGTGGTCTGCTGGAATTCTTGCCGGATTTTGTTGCCGGTCAAATGAAGAAGAAGGGTGGGAGGCGGATTAGGCCCCTGTGGTTTTTAAGTTAAAAAGTGGCAAACTAGGCCCCTATGGTTTTATTTTAAGTTTAAAAATGGCAAATTAGGCCCCTGTGGTTTTTATTTGTTTTTTTATTTCCAGTTTTTTTTATTTCCGTTTTTTTTTTAAGTTTAGTCGGTTTTTATTTTTTTATTTCTAGTATTGTAATTTTTTTTAATTTAATGAAGTATTTTAAGTTTTTAATTTAAAAAAAATACATAATTGTGTAATGATTGGATGGGGCGTTATTATGCATTATTCCACTACGCCACTTTTGCAAAAACGCCCAATAATGCCCCATGCTGATTGGACTGCCACATAACAGAAAACGCCCAGAGTAAAAGAATTATTCATCAAACCACTACACTTGATCTTAAAATAAAATAGGTACATACCAACTTTTAGAATAGAGTTAAATATTAATAACTTCAAGCAACTTTTAAAACCACATGTAAAAACAAAAAGCAATTTCCTTTTATCTACGTATAGTCATTCAAGAGATATGATGTTTCTACTTTCTATGATACTAAACATGTAAAAACAACAATAATTGTTAGAAAAAGGTGGTAGAAATAAAAGTAAAAAGTAGATAAGGCTGAAAAGAGGAAATTTATTCATTCGTACCCACCCACATTAAGACACACATCTCAAACCAAATGTGTGTATCCACTTCCATTCACACACTTTTCGGGGTGATCGCATTCAATTCATCTCACCTACTTCAACTATTCAACTCTTCATTTTTTTATTAATTTATTATTTTAATCCTACATGTATTGACAATTTTGACCAAAGAGGCAAAGAAGCCATACATATTTATCATTCACATCCTTGGAATCAAAATATGTGTGAGGGTTTTAAAATATAAAGAGTATAAAAAGTGGTTGTAAGTGAAGGAGTGAGAAAATATTACTATTCATCTGTATATTTGAGGGGACGCTATTCACCTACTATAGTTTTTTAATATATATTGAAAATGGTTGTTAGTAAAGGAGAGAGAAAAATATAATGATAAAGGTATAAAAATATTTTTTAATTGAAAAGGGGAGATAAAAAGTATTTGTTTTTAGTGTAAATATATTGATATAGAAGTTGTTTTTAGTGGAATGTATGTATATTTTTAAGGAGCTGGATGTGAATGCTCTAAGAAAGATGTTATATTTAGGTTCAAGTATTCTTGCACCCTTAAAATCTTATTTTCATACTCCTTCATGTATACAACCCATATAAAGTTATACGGGCCATATAACTGATTGTTGCACAAAAAAATGTCAGATAATTTTTTTGTACATGTATACGGGCCGTAAAACATAATGACCCGTATAGGATGTTATACGACCCATATAATGTTATACGACCTAATATTTTCTCTATTTATACGAGTCGTACAACATCATACGAGCCGTGTAACATTATACAGCCTAATATTTTTCATGTCAAATTATTTTATACGGGTCGTATAACGTTATACGACCCATATACAGGGTGTGAAATTAAGATTTTGGGGTGTGGAATTATTAGGACCCTATATTTATTATATTTATAAAATTAGTTACATTTATTTATTGTGAAAATTATTTGTGTGGACATGTTTGCAGGGTAGTTAAGTGGAGATAATTAAACCTCTATATGCAATGTTTGTTTAAACAATCAACTCATCTAAACATACGCAAATGGAGATGTTAATATGAATCATTGATGGACTTCAAAATGGCCTTTGGTGGATTTCAAATAGAAAGGTTTTTACTATTTAGGGTGTATATATATTACATATAGATAAAACTAAAAAATACATGTAAAAATTCCGATCCAATTAATCGTGAGTCGGTACACCACCAGCCAACTTGCGCCTAGCGAGTTCTACAATACTTTTTTCTTAGATGGCATCTTTAGTAAAAATATAAATATATATTATTATAATTAAATGTGAAAATGGCTTAACTAACATAAACAAAACTCAGATATCATGGTACCCACAGTATATAAAAAGATGAGATCACCAATTACTCTTCTGAATCTTTGAATTATGGGAGGATTTGCCTCCTTTGTCTTTATAAGAATTTCTTGAAGCATTCGTCTTTCTTCCAGCACGAGCCGCTTGGATGGCACGTCTTCGCTGCTTGGCTAAACGTTGTTCAAGTTCAGGATTATCATCCTGCTCGTCGTCTTCCGCCTGAAAATTCAATTTTTTTGTCATTAAATGACACACGAAACAAAGACTACACGTGCACAATGAGGGCTAGACGGGTTGTGTAACAGGTCCGGCTTTTTCTACAAAGGGTAGTTAAGATAGTTGACGATAGTTAAAGATAGAGTAAATTACAAAAATCGTCATTTATGTATGTCACTTATTGCAAATTGTGTCCTTTATCTTCAATAATTACAGAAAACGTACTCGATGTTTGCAAACCCTTGCAAGTTATGTCCTTTAGCACTAACTCAGTTAATTTTTTGTGGTTAAATCTGACCAAATGGACCCCACATGAGGGTATTTTGGTCATTTTATTCTCATGTGTGGTCTATTTGGTCAGATTTAACCACAAAAATACCGTCATGTGGGGTCCATTTGTTCAGATTTAACCACAAAAAATTAACTGAGTTAGGGCTAAAGGGCATAATTTGCAAGGGTTTGCAAACATCGAGTACGTTTTCCGTAATTATTGAAGACAAAGGACACAATTTGCAATAAGCGACATACATAAAGGACGATTTTTGAAATTTACTCTTAAAGATACTATGACCACCAAACATGAAAGGAAACATATACCTTATCGCTTCCATCTTCATGCTTCTCTTCGGAGTTTTGTTGATCCTCTACTACATCACCAATATTGCCAGATTGCTCATCGTCTTCATCCTTCATAACGTGATAAACATATTAAATGATGCACAATTGCATTATTTTCCAACACTAACAAATAAACATAAGCATATAAGGCTTTCAATAACCTCCTCACACGACCATTCGACGATAGGCTTAAAAACCGACAATATTTTGACATGTATTCAGATGCTTACATGTCCTAAAAACCCTTTTTATATAATTTATTGAGTAAACTTCCATTTTGCTCCCTGTGATTTGGTCATTTTAACGGTTTTGCCCCAATAGTTTAAAAATAGCCATTTTCCTCCCTGATTTTTCTAACTTATCGTCATTTTGCTCCCCGCCTCTAACTCCATCCAAAAAATCCATTAACTAGAAGGGTATTTTGGTAATTTTATAGATAAAAGCAAGGGTATGTAAGTTTTTTCACCTAAATAAACCTATAACTTGTTTATTTACATGTATATAAGTAATTCTTTTCTGATCCCCCATCTTTCCAACCACTCTTTCTACCGGCCACCACCGGCCACCACCATCCACCACCACCTGCAACTACCACCTACCGACCACGACTACCACGACTTTTAACTAAACGTTTTAATTGAGTTAGAGCCAGGGAGTAAACTACCGAAATACCCCTACTTTTAATTGAACGTTTTAACTGAGTTAGAGCCAGGGAGAAAATTGGCAACAAACTCGAAAGATCAGGGAGGAAAATGGCTATTTTTAAACTATTGGAGCAAAACCGTTAAAATGACTAAACCACAGGGAGCAAAACGGAAGTTAACTCTAATTTATATATAACGTGTAAAATATACAAAATTATGTCACGTACCTTGGTCAACGAACATAAAGTATCGAAATTTTGGATATCTGATGCATTTAATTTAGAAGAATCGTGATCTTCATCATCTTCTGTTTCTTCATCATCTTCTATTTCTTCATCATCAGAACCATGTATCTTCTCAGTGAACTACAATATATAAAAATTGCAACCCTTTAGACAAATAATAAAAAGGAAAAATTACAAGTTTTGTCCTTTATCTTTATACCACTTTTCAGGCGGTGTCCTTTTTAACGAATGTTGACAGGCGGTGTCCTTTACTAGGTATTTTGTTGCAAGTTTAGTCCTTTACACCCAACCCAGTTAAAAAACCCAGTTAAAAAACCCAGTTAATTGTTGACAGGCGGTGTCCTTTACTAGGTATTTTGTTGCAAGTTTAGTCCTTTACCTAGGTATTTTGTTGCAAGTTTAGTCCTTTACACCCAACATTTAACAGGGTTTTTTAACTGGGTTAGGTGTAAAGGACTAAACTTGCAACAAAATACCTAGTAAAGGACACCGCCTGTCAACATTCGTTAAAAAGGACACCGCCTGAAAAGTGGTATAAAGATAAAGGACAAAACTTGTAATTTTTCCTAATAAAAATATGAACACAAGTATTTAAAATTATAAACAATGCTTCATACTTTTTCGATATCATCTTGTTCTTTCCTGCTGAAACCACTCGCATAAAGTTCCTTATCAAGGAAACCAGAAGCTTTCTTTATTGAAGAAAACCGAGGCTTTACGGCATCTGATTCGGCATCTGAATCTGAATCATCAGCATTTGCTTCAAAAGAGAGGTTAAACCTGAACCACAAGATATCTATTTAATTAAATCTTACGATTACATTATTTCCTAATTGAAAGAATTTCATATCAACAGTTGTATAGTAGTGTGTCATAATAGTATGAAGAATAAACTTCCGTTTTGCTCCCTGTGGTTTGGTCACTTTAGCGATTTTGCCCCAAACCTTTAAAAATAGCCATTTTCCTCCAATAGTTTGCTATGGTTTTTCCATTTTGCTCCTTGCGGGGAGCAAAATGGAAAAACAGACAATTTGGATGGAGTTAGAGGCGGGGAGCAAAATGGAAAAACCATAGCAAACTATTGGAGGAAAATGGCTATTTTTAAAGGTTTGGGGCAAAACCGTTAAAGTGACCAAACCACAGGGAGCAAAATGGAAGTTTACTCTAGTATGAATTTAGAAAAAGAACCTCTTGCTGAAAAACTTGATAATACATTCAACATCACGATCAAAGTACCTAAAATCAAGTTTTAAATCAAAGTTACTTCAAATGAAAATAAATTAGAACATAGTCAAAAAAATAAATGAGTAAACTATAAAAATCGTCCTTTATGTATGTCACTTATTGCAAACTGTTGCAAACTGTGTCCTTTGTCTTCAATAATTACAGAAAACGTACCTGATGTTTGCAAACCCTTGCAAGTTATGTCCTTTAGCCCTAACTCAGTTATTTTTTGTGGTTAAATCTGACCAAATGGACCCCACATGAGGGTATTTTGGTCATTTTACTCTCATTTGAGGTCCATTTGTTCAGATTTAAGCACAAAAATACCCTCATGTGGGGTCCATTTGGTCAGATTTAACCATTAAAATTAACTGAGTTAGGGCTAAAGGACATAACTTGCAAGGGTTTGCAAACATCGAGTACGTTTTCTGTAATTATTGAAGACAAAGGACACAGTTTGCAATAAGTGACATACATAAAGGACGATTTTTGTAATTTACTCAAAAATAAATTATAAGATTTAACCATACATTTCTGCATTTCGATGAGATACAGATACCATTTGAGGAAAATCAATGATCGTGATATTTTCATCATCGTCTATCTGCAACAATAATATATGAATAATAAACCACCATAAAAAGTTTTCTAATGATGAGATACAAAAATCAGAAGCGAGTTATAACGTTAAAAGAAAAATAAAAAGGGATGTTGAAAACTGAAGTGATTCGAAACGCATACCATTATGTTAAATTCGTTAAAGTCACAGTGAATAAGCCCGTGTTCCGCAAAACGAACAACGATTCCTATGATCTTTTCAAAGACGGTTTCGGGATTTTGCAGCTGCTTCACCTGCACACTATTAATATGATATTCAAATGCTTATATGCCTAAAAAGCAAGTAGTACATTCAAATGCGTTTGTAACAGCATACTTACAATGGATAGCCTTGTACAAGTGACATAATTACACAATGGCGATTACAATCCACAGCGTTAGGGACCGGAAACCCATGTTCTTGCAAGGCCTACGCAACAAAAAAAAATGAGATCTATAACCGAGAACAAGATCCTTACCATAGTTGTTGATAGCGAATAGCGACAAATAGCGACAAGACACCTATAGGCACGTAGCGAATAGCGACAAATAGCGACGGCTATTTTATAAATAGCGACTACACTAGAAAAAGAATTTTGAAAATTTTTATATGTATACTACATCAAAATACCCTTGTATATATGCTATTTTACATGTATATTTAACAAAAACCTATAAATCCAGCTATTTTATAGCCATATCTAATTGCTATTTAGATCCAAAAAAAAACCTAACTGTCGCTAAATACGCTATTGGTCGCTATGACCCATGTAGCGACACTTGGTCGCATGGCTACATAGCGCGCTATAGCGGTCGCTATAGCCGCTATTGACAACTATGATCCTTACTCAGTACTTAACAATCTCAACCAGAATACTTACGAATTAAACTTATCTTACCTAAAACAGTTCAAACAAATGTATTAGCTGAGTACGTAACTAACTACCAATTAAAAATTTGAAGTAATTTTTATTAATAAAAAGAAGAGTAAAATGTCATTTTCGTCTTGGTTTTAAAAGCGAGAGGCGCACAAAAGCGACGAGGTCTAAAATTGAGGCGCGAAGCGCAAAGCGCAAAAGCGGTGGGCTTTTCGTACCCGAGGTGCAAGATGTTTATATAATTTTTTTATATATCCCATAGGTTTTTAGCTTCTTTTAACAAAAATATAGCTATAAGTAAGGCTTTTATACCATTTTACTTACATGTACAAGTCAAAAAAGCCAAGGTACAACATTTTTATGCAGAAAAACGCCTAAGATACATGAGGCGCGCGCCTCAGGCCAAAAAGCCCACAAAAAACATCAAAAATGTGCTTTTTGGTCGCTTCCTGTAATTACACAAGGCGGTGAGCAAAAAAGCCCCAAGCCCTGCGCCTTGCGCCTAGGCGCGCCTAGGGCACGCTTTTTAAAACCAAGATTTTCGTCCCTGAGGTTTGGACAGTTTTGCGACTATCCATAGTTGTCGATGGCGAATAGCGACAAATAGCGACAAGGCACCTATAGGCTACGTAGCGAATAGCCACAAATAGCGACGGCTATTTTATAAATAGCGATTACACTAGAAAAAAAATTTGAAAATTTTTATATGTATATTACATCAAAATACCCTTGTATATATGATATTTTACGTGTATATTTAACAAAAACCTATAAATCCAGCTATTTTATAGCTATATCTAATTGATATTAACATAAAAAAAAAACCCAAACTGTCGCTAAGCTCGCTATTCATCGCCATAACCAACATAGCGACACATAGTCGCATCGCCATAAAGCGCGCTATAGCGACCGCTATGGTCGCTATCGACAACTATGCGACTATCGTCCAAAGGTTTGGACCGAATTGCTCTTTAAGTTAACAAAAGACATGGAAATACCCCTGACTTATCGGAGAAAAATGGATGGAGTTAACGAGCCGGATGAAAATGGCAAAATTTCAGACCTTTTAGATCCAGATGTGGAAAAACAAACCTTTGGACGAAAGTCACAAAACTAGCCAAACCTTTGGAACGAAAACGCCAATTTACTCTAAAATGAAACAAAAAACATTCACAGTCAACCCAATCCGGGCCATTTTGGCCCATACTAAAAATCATAGTTATTAAAGGCGTTAGGCGCACTCAAGGCGCATAGGTCTCGCCTGTGGCCTAGGCGCCAGGCGCAAAAAAAGCTCGGGCCTGAGAAAAAAAAAGCGCACAAAAAAAGAAAAAATTTAAAATATTTTTATATAATAGAAAGTTAATACTATTCTTCAAATAAAATAAAACTAAAGCTATTATATAACATTTTATCTCGTCTATTTAGTACCAAAAGTTATAAATGCTTGTTTATAAGTGTAGAAGAATAGTTTTCGTTAGATAAAAGTAGGAAATCTAGCTGGAATCTTGCCAGAATTTAAAGAATTTGGCCGAAAACTCTCTAGAATCTAGGAATCTCACTGGAATATGCGCATGAACCATCACTTGGAGAATTAAAGCACAACTGCCTTGACTTAAGGCGCAATTGCCTTGCCTTGCTAGGAAATTGGGCCTAGGCGCAAGAGGCGATGGCTTTTAACAACTATGCTAAAAATGACCTGTTCCAACCCGAACTTGTTACCCGTCCCATCCCAACTTGCCACATCTACTTACAAAAGTCAAAATTGTGGATTTACACAGATACCTTCATGAAAGCAAATTCTTTAAGAGCAGCAAGGCGAGACAAATACAGCCAACTGAAGCTGCTTCGGTGCTTTAAGTAGTCACGCTTAGACTTGACGGCTCGGAATGAGGTTCTACCCAGTCTATGTAACTTCATAGCCATGATTGTACCGTCTTCATTTGCAACCTCAAAAATATCTTCAAAACGTAGGCCAGGTTAGAACGTTCGATAAGGAAAAGAAGTATCAAATATTCAAATCAAATAAAAAAGTATTACCAGATTCTTTTCCCACACCAATTTGACGTCCCACAGATGAAAATACACCACGGTTAACCAAAGTCTTTATAGCAAGAAAATCATAACCAAGGTATGTAAGTCGAAAACCATCATCTACACCAAAAATAATAATATTAATAATAATAAATAAATAAATAAATAAGGAGAAATTGGCCTGTAATAATCCCACCTAGACCTTATTGGCCATTAATAATCCCACCTCAGGATATTCCCCCCATCAGTCCCACCTTTCACCTATTTCCTACAATGGTCCCCCGTTAAAAAAACTTAACGGAGTTAAACTTTTTTCCAAATTACAAACAGATTTTTAGGGCTCTTGATTAGAACGACGATACGAGTCCATTGATGTAAAACTTGCCTCGAAACGGTACTCCAAACGATGAAAACAACGCTTCAATTCGGGTGTTTAAATTTCCAATTAACCAAAATCAAGTCACTTGGAGCACCATTGCGAAGTAAGTTTTACATCAATGGACTCGTATCATCGTTCTGATCTTCTGGTCAAAAGCCCAAAAAAATCTGTTTGTAATTTGGAAAAAAGCTTAACTCCGTTAAGTTTTTTTTAACGGGGGACCATTAGGAAAAATAGGTGAAAGATGGGACTGGTGGGGGGAATATTCTGAGGTGGGATTATTAATGGCCAATAAGGTCTAGGTGGGATTATTACAGGCCAATTCCCCATAAATAAATAAAGCCCCTCAGATAAAAGCTCTGGCCACCGTGTTCTAAACTACTCACACTTTGAGGAGTCGTGATGCAACAACTTGTGCTTGAGCAAATTTTTCAACACCTTATAAGTCCCTCCATGCCTATATACAACCAAAAAACATATGTAACAAAAACTATAGATAACTGCTTAAATAACTCATACGGGTAGGGATAGTGTACATTAATTCAGAAGTGTGAGAAGTGTATTATAACACTATATAACACCATATAAACACCGTATAACATTATGTAACACCATATAACACCATATAATACTATGTAACACTATATGACACAATATAACAATATATAACACTATACATCTATCATAGACATTGGCGAAGGATAAAAGGGGCGGGGAGGGGCGCCCGACCCCCGAACTTTTCGCTTAGTAGTGTTATATATGTAGTTTTCGTATAGAAAGTTTTGGATATATACGTTTTCGACCCCCTGGTTCTATAGAAATTTTTTGATATATACGTTTTCGACCCCCCGGACATTCGGGTCAAGCTTCGCCACTGATCATAGACATGCTATCAGACAAAATATAGTGTTATATTTGTTATATAATGTTATATAGTGTTACATAGTGTTATATGGTGTTATATGGTGTTACATAGTGTTATACGGTGTTTATACGGTGTTATATAGTGTTATAATACAATTCTCACACTTCTGGATTAATGTACATCATCCTCTACCTAACTCATACTATAGTAAAGTGTTTGCAAGTAAGAAACAAAAGATAAATATATATTAAGCTGTAGCGGTAGAGGTGAACCTGAGTGAAGCAATCCGTTCGATGAGCTCTGCGGGTACAATTTCGTGCTGGAAAGAAGGCAAGACATGTTTTTATGAGCGACTGGCAGCATAAGTAATAAAGTTAATAATAATGTGATAACACATTGACTGACTTACATTGCGCATTCCCATCTCGACTGCGGTCAAAACCCTAAAGTCGTCTTTGGAGAGGTACCGCAAAACATTCACATCAAGCTTCATTACTCCTCAGCTTTTCTTTACGTTGTGTGCTTACAGATTGTAAATAGTAATACCCTTAAAAAGAAAACAATAATAATAATACCCTTAAAAGACTAGACTTCATCATCCATCATATGAAAGTAAGTAGTATAGTTCAGCTTGCAGTTTAAGTACAAAAATTTAACTGCCAAATGAACCATAAACCGAAAGCCGTTCCCCTATATCATCATAATCAATGAACAAACAAGAACACTTTATGATTCAAAGTCTTTGCAATAACGATTCAAATGGCAAGGGATCGCGTTTCCGACGAACATAATGGCAACAATTCAAATGTAATAGAGAAGAAATGGTGGCTAATCGAAGCTTACCTGCTTGCTTGCTGGCTGATTGAACCTTACCTCCCTGCTGAATCGTAGAATGAAAGAAAGAAAGAAGATCGCTCAGTCGGCTGTTTGTTTTTTAGGTTTAGAAGTGGAGGAGCGAACAGGGAGATAGACAAGAGGAGGACGGCTGCTTTAGTTAGTTTAGGGTTGTTTTAATTTTAACTAGTTTTTTACTATCGCCGCCTTTCGACGAAACTTTTTGTTGTTTAGTGTGTGTTTACATGTGTTTTGAAATCATTACAAGCGCGTTGTATACGGAACTGCTGACAATAATGAAAAGAAAATATAGAAAAAAATACTAAAAGATAACCAAAAGAAAATCAACCAAAAAAGTTGTATGGTAATGATGTTGTTCGTACGAAACCTGTGGTCAGAGATAAGCAAGTGATACTGGGTACCGGTACCGAATTTCCTAAACCGAAAGATCTTAAGTACCAATTCGATATGACTTTTGGCGTTTCTAGTACCGGTTTTTACCTTCATATACCGATACCGTAACTGGTATTTTCGGTACCAGTACCGATAGGTTCGCCTTCTAACGTTTGCAACTTATACGCACCTTTCCCTGGGCGTTCAGCATTAAATGCTTCGTTATCACGGAGGACGTAGTCTCCCGGGTTGAAAGTACAAACGCGGACGCATGAATTGTAGTACTTTTCAAGCTTGGATTTGTACTTGGCCTCGTTGATGGCAGCGTTTTCACGCCTTTCTTCCAAGAGGTCCAAGTCAAGTCTGCGTGCCTCATTGTTGGCTGTTTTGTTGATAGCCAACATTCGAGGTGAGGGGTGTAAGACCCTAATACGTATTTGACTAAAAGTCGCAGCGGAAGTTCAAGCCATAAACTTTCTTTCATTATAAACACCTTAACTTATTTAAGGATTAACTTTAACATAACTCTTTCACATAAATCCATCAATCGACTTATTTACTAAGTAGAAACATAGCTTATGTTTACTACATTACATACATCAACGTTCCCGTACAATCTCACTAGTGACTCGATCCTCGATCTCTGTTCCTTGATGATCCTCATGACTCGTACTACCTGCGCTCACCACATTAAATTCATAACATTAGTACGCATTATAAACATACAAGATTTATTCACGTTTACTTCTTGTTCCGTTAATTCTTTACATCCCAGCTTTCCATCTGATCGTACATTCCGTGGTGAGACTTTCTCATTGTACCTGCGTTACACTTCGTTCACAAGGCACACTATTATTATCGTCAATACTCAATTTCATTGAATACATGCGTATATACTTTCATACATACTTACATATGTGCATCCGTTCACACATAACTACTTACAAACCTACGTACCTACATTCATACGTACGTTCCTACATACGTGCATACCTACATACATACATACATACATTCATTCATACATACCACTTATATTCACACATACATACATACATACATACCTTCATACGTATCTACTTAAGGAAATTCTTAACTTAGAATCCCACATTTAGGTACCATATTACTACATATTCTTTAGGATCCCACCTTTGGGTACCATATTACTACATATTCTTTAGGATCCCACCTTTGGGTACCATATTACTACATATTCTTTAGGATCCCACCTTTGGGTACCATATTACTACATATTCTTTAGGATCCCACCTTTGGGTACCATATTACTACATATTCTTTAGGATCCCACCTTTGGGTACCATATTACTACATATTCTTTAGGATCCCACCTTTGGGTACCATATTACTACATATTCTTTAGGATCCCACCTTTGGGTACCATATTACTACATATTCTTTAGGATCCCACCTTTGGGTACCATATTACTACATATTCTTTAGGATCCCACCTTTGGGTACCATATTACTACATATTCTTTAGGATCCCACCTTTGGGTACCATATTACTACATATTCTTTAGGATCCCACCTTTGGGTACCATATTACTACATATTCTTTAGGATCCCACCTTTGGGTACCATATTACTACATATTCTTTAGGATCCCACCTTTGGGTCCCCTACCCGTCGGCGACGCCCTCTAGTTTTTGCAGTTTTCTGCAGGTTCGTTTCGTCGTCCGTACGCACTAAAACGCACGTAGCTTTTGAACCGTTTACCCGTTTGACCTCCCGTTTCTTCCTACATGCTTGTAAATTCACATTCTATCATATGAACTTAAAATTTTACCTCCGGATTACGGAAATCCTTAACTTACATACATTCGACTTAACTATTTTCTAACTATTTGACCCGTTAAGGGTATTCGCGCATTAATTGGTCTATGACTGACCAAACCATCATCCCCACTTCCATACTTGTCCAAAACATTACTCTAATCGAATAACTTGCTTCTAAACCACTTTTAAGTTCGTTTACCCCAAAATACCCATCATGGGCATTTTGGTCAACCTTAAACCCATCATTTACGACGAAAGACTTTAACACATATTTGACCTCAAACATCATATTTAATTCATTACAACACTTTATTACTTACTTGTACTACGAAGTGATTACGGAAATCGCTTACCTTGTGCATCCGGGTTTGTATCCGATTCCTTGCCTCCTCTTGACCCGTTAGCCTTTCATGCTTGAGTCCGTCTTGACATGACTCCTTACTTTCATGTCACCAAATTACATTTTCATTAGCATACATCATTGTACATGTTAATGATCATATCAACCGCATATTTCACATTTGACTTCCTTTAGTCACAACTAACAAGCATGAGACATATAATCAATTTCATATCCTTTCAAACTAACGTAATTCATCATGTCATCTCAAATAATGCGTATTAACATAACACGTACCATACGACTTCCTATGAACCTACCTGTACGACAACAATTCAAGTCATGCTTCTTATGTGTAGACGCATAATTGACTTCCAGAAGTCAACGGTTTAACATATAACTTACGACATAACCTCATATTGTATGACATCTACAACTACATGATCACTTACTTGTATACATATACACATATACATACATAATCCATTCCACCCACGCTAGCATTCTCATATTTTCACAACTAACGCTTTAACCCATACTAAGCTAACCCAACATCATTTCAACATAATATCCACACGAACAATATCCAAACACACTTCTCATGTTAGTTTACTATCAAATACATCATTTTCACATCCCACATATATTCATCTTTTACTTACATACAATTTCCTCTATTAAGCTCACCTAGGCATTTCATCAAACACTTGGTGTGCGTACCACTATCTTAGTACAATGTACAACCCATTCATGCATGATCCTCCATGTTGTATTCTTCATTCATCAAATGAAACTAGAATAAACTAAATTACATACCATACTCAACCTATCTAGCAATAGTCCATTACATACAACATACACATTGATGATTCAAGCAAGGATTTGACATGGGTGAAACACCTATGTCATCATCTTCACCATAGAAGTGGGTTTCACTTCTAATCATCAAATTACTTAAAATCCTTCCCAACACAAGTTCTATTTGGTGATTCTAATACACAATCATGCTCAATTTCATATAAATTCACGGATTAATCATAACCCACTTCATACAACTTCACCAAATTACAAATTTCAACATACCTTATGTAGAGAACTCTTAGATGATCAAGAATCTAAGTCCATGCATCAGATTAGGGCTTATTTCCCCCTTCAATTTGAAGGTTTTCTTGAATTAGGGTTTCACCCCTCTCTTTCTTTTCTCCTGATCGATCTCACGCACACACACTCCTTGTGTGTGTGTGATTTTTGTTTTAATTAAATTCAGTTTCAAATTTGGCAAATCTAGTCCCTCAAGTTTATCATACCATCATAGTTGCCACAAGTTTCATTCCTTTACTTATTTTGTTAGGCTTTTAACTAAGTTTAATAACCTAGTTATTGTATTTCATTTAATTAACATGGCAACGTACCTACGTATTAATAATACGAGTTTTGGGGTGTTACAAGTCTACCCCCCTTAAAGAAGGTTTCGTCCCCGAAACCTTTCTCATTTCCATTAAACACAACTATTCTTTCACTTTGCCCCATACGACCTCTAGCCCATCTTAGTGACAATCTTCTGCTTTCAAGAACCCATCTCGGAGTTCTTATTGGTGTCACTTTCACTAATAGCGCTAGTTTTTAACCCATTTCATAGCTAATGGTTCCTTCCCCATTCTAATACTCGTATATCATGTACAATACACCGTTTTGTTTACTTGAAACAATTTCAACATCCTATTAATAACATTCCCTCTTTTCTTTTTTTTTATTCATTTCCAATATTCGTATTATTCTTATCGAGGTTACGCTCTTACTTCGTAATTTATACATACACCTCTATGCTTAACTTTGATGGATACATCGTAATACTAAGTAACTATCCATTCCCGCTTCATGACTATTCATACAATTGACTTCTTTCTAACAAGTCCATATTTTTCATACTTTATCTTTACACACATTCTCAATTCCTTGGCCTGTTAATAACAGGTCAATATTCATACTACTTCAACTTGTAGTCATACATACATTCATATGATCCGTTCGTAACGGATCTAATACGTTCATCTTATTTCTTAAAATTGCATTCTCTACATGCACTGTATAATATTTACTATTGTTTTGTTACCACAACAAAACTACTATTTCATAGTCACTACTACGTGCCTAGTTCTCATGTTAACGTCACTCTACGTTTTCCAGAGTTACTTGTACTTTGCATACCTTCATATTGCCTTCAATCGCTTCATGCATTTCATATTACTATGACTTTCACTTCCTGCATTACTTAATCTACCTAAGCAAACATGTCGTGCAATTTCATCATACGAAAGTTTAATAAATACTCAAAATTCCTCAAACTTTTGAAGTTTACCTTTTTAGTGACATACTTTCTTCTTATGTCAATTGTAAAAAAAATTGAACATTCCATACCATACCATACATATCCTATCGGTCATTTCGTAGGTCTTTCTCAACCTACCAATTCATACATGTCCAACATGAATTACACATTTTACTAACCTCGATTTCTTTGCATAATTCAACGGTCCGCAAACCAGATCTATTCACTTCTTCACGAGTACTAGCCATACCAGGCCAGATTTCCTTCATCCGTGAAGTGTGCTTCCGCTCGTGCACATCCTTCCACCAATTCAATTGGTTTCATCACACTAAGAATTCTAACATCACCACCTACAAAATTGGTGGTTAGCACATCTCATTCAAATACTGAGTCTACTAGGTGATTAGTCACCTAAAATTCTTTTTACATATTTCCTATGTACATGCTATATCATATCTTACATTCCATTTCTTACACGCAATTCTTTCATTTTAGTTACTTATTCCGTCAACCTTTGCAGTTTGACCCTTTAAAGTTAAACTGACCTTTCTTACTTATCATATGTCACACCCCCAATTTCCACGTGTCACCGGTGGGCCCGGTGTGGGGTACAGTGACGTAGTTGGCATCGTCATAGACAATCAACACAATATAATAATGCACAGCGGAAGCAGAATAGAAACATTTCAACTTTTAAATAAAGTGTAATAGTAAATATCACAGTAGTTGAAATGGATCCACAGGCGGATCAAATAAAATAGAAATAAATAGTTCAACAGATAAATGTCGTCCGAGTTTGCGAGACTATTGTGGACGCTCTCTAGGAAACAGCCAGCCTATTTCCGTATAGTACCTGCACTTAATCTTTTGGGAAAAATACGTCAGTTTACACTGGTAAATACAAATCGACTGACTCATTTTGAAAATGATTGAAAATTTATTTAAATGCACAAGGCATAAATATTTTATTAACTTGGGATAATTATAAAATATAAACTTGTGAACGATTTACATGCACTTATATCTCTGGTGGCCCGGGATCTACTGTCCGGGCTAGAGATTTAATTGACACACCACATCAAAGAGTTATACACGACGGGTGTACGCCTACACCCCGTGCTCTGGTCGTGGCCATCTCGTAAGAAAATGCCAAGGATATCCGGGACATGGTCAATAACCCCCCAAAGCCTTAAAGTAAGACAAGACTGTTTAAACGAAATCACACAAGCTATTCAAGACTGAACACCCATAGGGAGCAGGACTTGTGCGCCCGATCAAGCGGTATTTTAAATACCGTACCCCAAGCCCGTATAGGGAAAATAAGTCAAAATGTATTTACCTGAGCAAGTATAAGTCACAAACGATAAGTGGTGGTAGCTTTTACCGGGCTTCCTAATCTGGAACAAAGGTTTATAATTAACCTATTAGATTCCTAACGGCCTTTTATTTAAGCCTAAGCTTTGACCGGTTAGTTTTAGGAATGATACGGTTTACGCACGATTAAGCGAAAGACCGGATAGAATGTGATTTAGACCCGACAAGTTTGAATACTTGTATAATATGGGTATACTAAATACATTCTGGATTTTTGAAGTAAAAACGATATCGTTTGACCCGTTTCGGTCAATTTACGCAAACTAGTTACGTAAACCGAACCGAACGCGAAAAGGGCGATACGGGTAGCCAAAAGATTCAAATGCAAGTTCCCTGAATTAATATGCTTAAAATATGATATTATATCAGTAAGTTATGTCCTATATTGCCCGGGATAATTTTAAACTCAATTAATGCCTTAGAAGGGCATTTTGGTCATTTAAAAGATAATAAAAGGGGTAAAATTAGAAATCTGAGTTTCGGGTCTGGTTCATACAGTAAATACACTTAATATAACATATTATATCAGTAGGGTATGACCCATATGTCAAATATATCATCTAAAACCAAACTATGCACCATAGGGGTAATTTAGTAATTTCACAAGGGCTAAAAATGCCAAAACTGGAAACCTGAGTTTAAAATATCATACTTACTGTTATTATATGAAAATATGTGATTTACATCAGTAGGTATAAGTTTTATAGGTTTAAAACAAGTACGACGCTTACTATGCGCTTAAAACGCTAAAAATACAATTTAAGGGCGTTTTCGGGTTTTCACAGTAAATCTGAGATTTTTATATTTCCAGAAGTCTTATAATAATTTATTCATCATACAAAATCAGTAGAAAAAGGTTTCGGGTCAAAAGGATGTGTAAAACTCATTTTATGGCTAAAACGGTCAAAACCGACATAAGTCGAAATGGCTAGGTGATCGAGGATCCGTTCAGCCAAAAATTAATTAAAAATCACCAAAATTCCCAGAATATTATATATAATCAGTTGGTAAAAAGTTTTGTACCAAAACGTGGCCAGAAACGGGTTCTACGCAAAAAGGACCGTTTATGTAAATTTACTATATAGTTTTACGCTAATGGCCATAACTCATAATCTGGACCACCAACTGATTTGAAACTTTCGGTGCAAGTTTATATAATAAAAATAAAGATTTCTATCCTTTCACTTTTCCAAAAATCCCGTTTTAAATCAAAAAGGGCAAAATAGTCAACTTTATGCATAAACCGGAAACAAGCATTCGAATAGGCTAAGTATAGACTCAATCAACGAAAATTCCAGAAAGTTTAACTAAAATAAAAGTAGTCAAAAATACTTTCCAATACAGATCTTGTACATGCATGTACGAATCCGAATCGATAGTCTACAAAATAATCGTTTTACAAGACTTTCGGTTCCGATTCGTGGCTATACTATAGATTGTCGAGTGGATGCTGATTAAAACACATTCTTATATATATTACAAGTCATTTTTAATGATCAATCAGGTTGCATGTCCTCTATATCATTAATCATGTTATTTTTCACAAAGATTGCTTCTGTTGACTTTTTAGAACCATGTTTGACTCGACATTAAGCATGCATGTAGTGGAAATCAGTTAGTACCCTTTAGAGGGTTTGTTTCCCACATAAATACCAATCTATAACAAGTTTCAATTCGAGAAATTACTGAATGAAATCCGTTTAATCAGAAAGTCAAAGGTTATGAACACCCAGTTTGACTTTTACTAATAATCACAACAAGAATGGATTAGAGAACGAATTGAATGCTTACAATGGTCCTATAGATGTTAAATGATCACTAGGAGTCGGCCTTGTTGGTCAGAATCCCTCCAGAAAGCTTGCTTGAAGTGTTCTTGAGAGCTCTTGAGAGAATGCTCCTTGTTCTTCACTTGCAAATGATCAAAATGAGATCAATTCTTGTTTTAAATCAGTATTTTCGAGCTTCCTGTAGTTGTAGGCATGCAAGGCATGCTATTGGGTCGATTGGAGGTGCAAGTGAGCTGGATTCCACTCAAAATCGGAGCCAAAACAGCCCAATTCGCGACTGTTGTCGCTGGGCACTGGGTCGCGGCCCGCGTGGCACCTCAGGCGGGGCGCCTGGGGGTCAGCTGGTCAAACTTGGCTCATTTGTTGCACGTTTGGTCCTTGAACTTTAGATGCGATGGTTTGGCTACTTATCTTGATCCGTAAACCCCCAAATTTGGTTTTTATGAACCTTAGGACTTTTACCAACATGGTAATGCCCTCGGATAACTTTGCGCTCAACCGAAAAGCCCTGAATTCGACGTTGACGCTTTTAGTCCCTTAAGTACGGTTTTGGCCATAACTTTCTCATACGTTGACGAAACTTCATGAAATTTTTACCACATATTCTAGTGAGTATATTTTAGCTATACAAAGCTTCGGGTCTGCCAAAAGTTCACTCAGAGGTATAAATTAAACATGTTGACACTTTTGGCCCCTATAGTTTATAATACTTCACTTTTGGGCAATTTCCGCGTCGTATGATCCATGAACCATCCGTTAAAGGTTATAAACATTATGTGGGGTTATCATAGAGCCTATTTATCCATTGTTGACACTTTGGACCCTTACGTTCCATAGTTTTCACTGTTTGTCACTTTTAGTCCCTCTAAAGTATGTTTTCACATAACGGAACTTTATGACACGTGTCAAGACATTATTGGACGAAATTTTTCGAGGTGTTACATCCTCACCCCCTTAAAAGAAATCTCGACCCCGAGATTTATTCAAACAAATGGGGATATTTTTCTTGCATCGTGGATTCCACTTCCCACGTGTATTCGGGACCTCTACGGGCATCCCATTTGACCTTGACAATAGGCACGTGCTTCCTTCGAAGCTTCTTTACCTGTCGATCCTCGATCGACAAAGGTTTTTCGACAAACTTTAGACTTTCGTCTATGTGTATATCTGTATGCGGTATAACCAGTGAATCGTCAGCGAAACACTTCTTCAAATTACAGATATGGAACACATTATGAATGGCACTAAGCTCTTCAGGCAAGTTTAACTTGTAAGCGACTGCCCCGACACGTTCGATTATCTCGAAAGGTCCTATGTATCTCGGGCTCAGCTTGCCTTTCTTTCCAAATCTCATCACACCTTTCCAAGGTGATACTTTGAGCAATACTTTTTCACCCACATCGAAGTGAAAATCTTTGCGCTTAGGATCCGCATAACTTTTCTGCCTATCCCTGGCAGCTTTCAAACGATCACGGATCTGAACGATCTTGTCTGTCGTCTCAAAGACGATATCTGGTCCAGACAATTGGACATCTCCAACTTCTGCCCAACAAATGGGCGATCTACACTTTCTACCGTATAGGGCCTCAAAAGGCGCAGCCTTTATGCTGGAATGGTAGCTGTTGTTGTAGGAGAATTCAATCAGTGGTAGGTGCTTATCCCAACTACCACCTAAGTCGATCGCACATGCACGAAGCATGTCTTCCAAGGTTTGAATAGTACGCTCACTCTGACCATCGGTCTGAGGATGATAGGCCGTACTAAAATTCAAACGAGTGCCCAACGACTGTTGGAAACTCTTCCAAAAATGTGACGTATATCTAGTATCTCTATCAGAGATAATAGATATAGGTATACCATGTAGCGCTACTATCTTATCGACGTATAATTGTGCTAACATATCTGAGCTATACGTCTCTTTGATGGGTAGAAAATGAGCTGACTTAGTCAGTCTGTCAACTATGACCCATATGGTATCATTTCCCTTTTTCGTCTTCGGCAACTTGGTGATGAAATCCATTGTCACCATTTCCCATTTCCATTTGGGAATTTCAGGTTGTTGAAGCAAACCTGACGGTTTCTGATGCTCAGCCTTGACTTGCGCACAAGTCAAACATTTGGCCACATACTCGGCCACGGACTTTTTCAAACCAATCCACCAGTAGTTTGATTTCAAATCCTGGTACATCTTATCAGCTCCAGGATGAACTGAGTATTTAGAGCTGTGGGCTTCCTGGAGGATAACATCCCGAAGTCCTCCATATACCGGAACCCATATTCGTCCGTTTAGACGTAGCATTCCATCCTTGTCGTGGGATAACTGCTCCTCAGTTACTCCCAACTTTTCTGCAGGATAGTTAGCTTCCAGCACAGCTTCCTTTTGTGCAGCTAACACCCTTTCATTCAGACTATTTCTTATCTCAATGCGCTTGGCATTGATTCTGATCGGTTTAACCCTTTCCTTTCTACTTAAGGCGTCGGCAACCACATTTGCCTTGCCTGGATGGTATCGTATCTCACAATCATAGTCATTGAGAGTTTCCATCCATCGCCTTTGACGCATGTTCAACTCCTTCTGATTGAACAGATGCTGAAGACTCTTGTGATCCGAATAAATGATACACTTGGTTCCATACAAGTAGTGTCTCCATAGCTTCAATGCAAATACCACCGCACCCAATTCCAAATCGTGGGTGGTGTAGTTCTTTTCGTGCACTTTGAGCTGTCGAGAAGCGTAGGCAATGACTTTGCCTTTCTGCATGAGTACGCAGCCCATGCCAGTATGTGATGCATCACAATACACCACAAATTCATCTATACCATCGGGCAATGTTAATACCGGCGCATTGCTCAGCTTCTGCTTCAGTATGTCAAAGGATTCCTGCTGCTTAGGGCCCCAATCAAACTTAATCTTCTTACGAGTCAACGAAGTTAGGGGCGCAGCAATCCTTGAGAAGTTCTCGATGAATCGCCTATAATATCCTGCCAATCCGAGGAAACTACGAATCTCGGTAGGCGTCTTCGGCTCCTGCCAATTCATGACTGCTTCGACTTTAGCGGGGTCTACTTGGATACCACGCTCGCTTACTACATGTCCAAGGAACTGGACTTCTCAAAGCCAAAATTCACACTTCGAGAATTTGGCATAAAGCTTCTCTTGATTCAAAAGTTTGAGAATACAACGAAGGTGTTTCTCATGGTCAGCTTGGCTCTTCGAGTAGATAAGAATGTCATCAATAAAGACTATGACGAACTTATCTAAATAAGGTTTGCAGACGCGATTCATGAGATCCATGAACGCGGCTGGTGCGTTAGTGAGCCCAAACGGCATCACTAGGAACTCGTAATGTCCATAACGAGTCCTAAACGCGGTCTTGTGTACGTCTTCCTCCTTGACCTTCAACTGATGATAACCTGACCTCAGGTCAATCTTGGAGAAGTAACTTGCTCCTTGCAACTGATCGAACAGATCGTCGATCCTGGGTAACGGATACCGATTCTTGATAGTGACCTTATTAAGCTCACGGTAATCGATGCACAGACGCATCGAACCATCCTTCTTTTTAACGAACAAGATTGGCGCTCCCCAAGGAGATGAGCTAGGTCTAATAAAACCCTTAGCTAATAGATCGTCCAACTGCGTCCTCAACTCCTTCATCTCCGTTGGTGCCAATCTGTATGGTGCTCTTGCTACGGGCGCAGTGCCTGGAATGATATCTATCCGAAACTCTACTTGTCTATCCGGTGGCAATCCGGGTAGTTCTTCAGGAAATACTTCAGGATATTCCGAGATAACAGGAATATCTTCAATCTTCGGCTTCGGCTCATCAATGGTAACTTGTGCCATATAAATGACACATCCCTTCTGCATGCACCTGGATGCCTTGAGCATGGACACTTGCTCCGGCAATCCATGCTGGGTATCTCCTTGAATAGTGAGCGACTCACCAGACGGAGTCTTCACTATCACCTGCTTTCTATTGCACAGAATCTGGGCTTGGTTACTCGACAACCAATCCATGCCTATCACTATGTCGAATCCAGCTAACTTAAAGGGAAGCAAGGATAGCGGGAAAGAATGATTCCTAATGGATATAACACATCCATCTAAAACAGTTGAGGCGGTTTCTAAGGTTCCATCGGCTAATTCCACCTCATATTTCACGCTTAAGGTTTTAACAGGAAGGTTCAACAGTTTACAAAACTTATTATCTACAAAGGACTTATCAGCCCCCGAATCAAACAAAACTCTAGCAAAAATATCGTTTACAAGAAACGTACCGATAATGACGTTATCATCGAGGACTGCTTCCTTTGCGTCCATTTTGAAGACTCTCGCATTAGTCTTCTTCCCTTCCTCGGCTTTCTTTGCAAATTTTGGACAGTTGGGCCGAATGTGCCCTTTCTCGTTGCAACCAAAACACGTTGCATCTTTCATTTTCTTGCAATCCACAGCCTTATGATCTGTGGACTTGCAGATTCCACATCGCTTCTCCGAAGACTGGGATTTTGTTTCAAACCGACACCTCCCAAAGTGGTGTCTCCTACAAAACTTGCATCTGGGTTTTTCACCCGACTGATGATCACTTTTCCTAGACCCCGACCCTTTCCTGTGGTCGTTGTTCCCCCTATGTCGCTTTTCAGATCTCCGTGAGGTGTCATCCTCACGTTTTCGTTTGTTCTCCTCAGAGCTCTTCATGGCTCTCAATCTAACCGCATCCTGAGTGAGGGAGAGGGATAGATCTGCTACAGATCTAAATGTAGTGGGTCTTGAAGCTTTAACACTCGCCTTTATTTCCGGTGCCAGACCCCCGATAAATCGAGCAATCCTACGCGGCTCCGGGGTCACCAAGTAAGGCACTAAACGAGACAGCGTGTTGAACGTAGTGAGATACGTTTGACAGTCGAGGTTCTTCATGACTAAGGATACGAAATCCGATTCGATTCGCTCGACCTCGTGCTGCGGACAGAAGTTCTCTTTAATCAGGGCCACAAACTGTTCCCATGACAAACCGTACAGTGTGGCCTTACCGGCAGCTTGTAGGAGTGACCTCCACCATGCTAACGCATCTCCTTTGAATGATTGGGACACGTACTTAACGACGTCCCTATCAGCACACCCGCTGATATCAACTACAGTGTCCATCTCGTCGATCCACGTCATGCAGTCGACGGCTCCTTTTTCCCCAGTGAAGTCTCTGGGCTTGCAAGATACAAAGTATTTGTACGTACAGGACCTGCTGCACGTGTCACGTTTCAGCTCAATCTCCTGCTTCGGGACGCTGCTGTGGTTGGAGGAATGATTATCACCCTCAACTTTCTTTGGCTCACTCTTTTTAGACGGCGGCTTACTATGAGCCCCAGAATGAGTCTTAGCCTTGACATGCGTCACTGAGCGGGTTCTACTCTGAGTACCACTAGATTCTCTGAACTGCCTATCCATAGCCTTGGCGACAGCATTATCAATCAGTGCTTGCAATTCTGCACCGGTAACGTGAATCTTTGCATTATCTGAGCGTTCCCCAGAATGACTGTTGGTTTCTTCCGATTTGGCCATCGTAGCTTTAAGCTACAATAAAGGACAAGGTCTTATTTAGAACCTAACAGTTTTATCGTCCTAGACGATTTATTAACCATGGTATCAAAAACCTTAGCAGTTAATTTAATAAATTTCATTCAGGCTCTTATTAGCAATCAAGGAATGAAACTACATATATATTGGCACCGTAGGCCTAGTCACAACGGACAATTACTAAATTATAAATTTAGATTTTTATAGGACTATAAATTGTATAATTAAACAAATAATCCTTTACTAGACAGAGAGTCATAAACCACAACTGTCATTATATAACATAGTTATAACCCGTAGGTATCAAGCCATTAATAGACTTGTGTACAGATAAAATCTGTAGGTATTTCTTTACTAGGCAGGGAGTCATAGACCACAACTGCCACTATATGACATAGTCATAACCCGTAGGTATCAAGTCATTAATAGACTTGTATACAGATAAAATCTGTAGATAATTTTTAAAAAAATGGGTCGTGTGATTCTATAGATCACGCTTAGCCCAGAATGTTAACATGTTCTCAGATGTTAACAGGGAGTTGAATCCTTTCAACCAGGTTTTACCATCAGGGCCAGGCCTGTTAATAAGGCATTCAGGCTAGGTTATACCTTACTAAGATTCTTATAAAATGGCAAATCAAATAAAAATTGATATTTTCCATTATTTTAATATTATATTCATGCATATAAATAAAATGATAAATTCAAATTAACCATTTAAATTTCCAATAAAATACCAGTACATAATTGCCCTAAACGGGACTTTGAAATAACATAACTAGCATGAATAACATGCCCGCGCAGGGGCTAAACAAGTACATCAATAACAAAATAAAATAAAACAAACCCACGCAGGGGTCAACAGAATAACACACCCACACAGGGGTAGAGAAAGATAGATATACCCACGCAGGGGTAGAGTACTGGAATAAATGTCCACGCAGGGACATGAGTACATGAAATGATAATCGAAGGATTCAACGATCCTTCTTGCTCTTACCTTTGAGCAAATCGAATACCTTCTTAAACATGCCACTGGTGCGTCGGCGATCCTCCCGCATATTGTGCTGAAACTCGCGTCGCATGCTATCAATCCCCTGCAGGATTTCCTGGACCTGCGGCGGCGACATCATAGGCGCCGGTGGTGGTGGCTGGTAGTGCTGCGGCTGCGGCGGCTGGTAAGGCTGCGGCTGCGGTGGCTGCTGGTAACCCGGAGGGTAACCAAAAGTAGATGGGCCAGCAGCCCAAGGGTCTCCAAGTGGACCACTATGTGGGAGTGAGCTGTAGTTCACAGCTTGCCAATAAGGGTCTCCCGTGTAGTCATAACCCTGAGGGAATACCTGCTCGAACGGGTTGAACTGAGCGGCACTAGCATAAGCCGGAATCGGCTCTCCAAAATTCTGCGGCGGCAGAGGCGGGATCGGAACAGAAGTAACCTCCGATACGGGATGCTGAGACTCCCCTGTCTCAGACTCCCCGGGTAGCGACGTGTAGCGGCTGCTACTAACACGTGGAGGGGTGCCTATGCGAATCCCTCCGCGCGTAGACATGCGCGCGTTCCTCCTCGGCCTCTGAGGTGGAGGAGGTAAAACTGGCGGCGGCGGTGGTGACGGAGTGATCATGTCACGCCACAGGGCCTCAGATAGGTCCTGCGGTAGAGGCGGCTGCTGCTGGAGCTGCTGCTGCTGCGAGTGGTGCTGTGAGTGCACCGGCGAACCATGGAGCGATTGAAGCATCGGAGTACCATGGAGTGATTGAAGCATAGGAGAGTTGTGGCTAGGGGTGAAGTACCAATCATGCTGCTTGAACCTCTCCTGGAAGCTGTCCACACCATTAAATGGTGATCCTGTGTATGGCGACCCATCCGATATCTCAATCGGGTGGTTTGGTGTACCTGATGGTGGGAGCGAAGGGTCCGTCTCCTCGTCTACGTCCATCTCCTGTCCAAGTGGGTTATGGCCCACTGGCTCCTCCACATAAGCATTAGGGTTATACAAACCCTGGTAGGCTGGCGCTGGATGCTGGTGCGGTGACTGGTGCAACGGTATGTATGATCCAAGCGAATCATGGGGCCCGTTCTCCGAATGGGGCCCAAACGAGTGGGGTAATGACGGAGAAGTGCTCGCGGAAACCGAATGCCTAGCAGGCTCGGCAAAAGACCTCCAAAGGTCGTTAGCGGCTGTGTGGTGTGTAGCAGATGGGGCCCGCCTATGCGAGGGACCAGCCTCATGATCGTGCGATGTAGGAAATCCTCCACGACCTCTCATCCTTGGCGGCATCCTGATCCTGTCAAAAGTCAAACAAGTTGCACAACAAAATATATAAGACAATGCAATGATAAATAAAAATAAATTAAACGAAATGTTGAACATTTCCTAAGTTCCTTGTCTAGACTCGAAAATCGAGGAATGTGCAATTGTGTAACTGAGATTAAACACATTAGGATAGTGTTTAATTCACTCAGCGTTGGCTCTGATACCAACCTGTCACACCCCCAATTTCCACGTGTCACCGGTGGGCCCGGTGTGGGGTACAGTGACGTAGTTGGCATCGTCATAGACAATCAACACAATATAATAATGCACAGCGGAAGCAGAATAGAAACATTTCAACTTTTAAATAAAGTGTAATAGTAAATATCACAGTAGTTGAAATGGATCCACAGGCGGATCAAATAAAATAGAAATAAATAGTTCAACAGATAAATGTCGTCCGAGTTTGCGAGACTATTGTGGACGCTCTCTAGGAAACAGCCAGCCTATTTCCGTATAGTACCTGCACTTAATCTTTTGGGAAAAATACGTCAGTTTACACTGGTAAATACAAATCGACTGACTCATTTTGAAAATGATTGAAAATTTATTTAAATGCACAAGGCATAAATATTTTATTAACTTGGGATAATTATAAAATATAAACTTGTGAACGATTTACATGCACTTATATCTCTGGTGGCCCGGGATCTACTGTCCGGGCTAGAGATTTAATTGACACACCACATCAAAGAGTTATACACGACGGGTGTACGCCTACACCCCGTGCTCTGGTCGTGGCCATCTCGTAAGAAAATGCCAAGGATATCCGGGACATGGTCAATAACCCCCCAAAGCCTTAAAGTAAGACAAGACTGTTTAAACGAAATCACACAAGCTATTCAAGACTGAACACCCATAGGGAGCAGGACTTGTGCGCCCGATCAAGCGGTATTTTAAATACCGTACCCCAAGCCCGTATAGGGAAAATAAGTCAAAATGTATTTACCTGAGCAAGTATAAGTCACAAACGATAAGTGGTGGTAGCTTTTACCGGGCTTCCTAATCTGGAACAAAGGTTTATAATTAACCTATTAGATTCCTAACGGCCTTTTATTTAAGCCTAAGCTTTGACCGGTTAGTTTTAGGAATGATACGGTTTACGCACGATTAAGCGAAAGACCGGATAGAATGTGATTTAGACCCGACAAGTTTGAATACTTGTATAATATGGGTATACTAAATACATTCTGGATTTTTGAAGTAAAAACGATATCGTTTGACCCGTTTCGGTCAATTTACGCAAACTAGTTACGTAAACCGAACCGAACGCGAAAAGGGCGATACGGGTAGCCAAAAGATTCAAATGCAAGTTCCCTGAATTAATATGCTTAAAATATGATATTATATCAGTAAGTTATGTCCTATATTGCCCGGGATAATTTTAAACTCAATTAATGCCTTAGAAGGGCATTTTGGTCATTTAAAAGATAATAAAAGGGGTAAAATTAGAAATCTGAGTTTCGGGTCTGGTTCATACAGTAAATACACTTAATATAACATATTATATCAGTAGGGTATGACCCATATGTCAAATATATCATCTAAAACCAAACTATGCACCATAGGGGTAATTTAGTAATTTCACAAGGGCTAAAAATGCCAAAACTGGAAACCTGAGTTTAAAATATCATACTTACTGTTATTATATGAAAATATGTGATTTACATCAGTAGGTATAAGTTTTATAGGTTTAAAACAAGTACGACGCTTACTATGCGCTTAAAACGCTAAAAATACAATTTAAGGGCGTTTTCGGGTTTTCACAGTAAATCTGAGATTTTTATATTTCCAGAAGTCTTATAATAATTTATTCATCATACAAAATCAGTAGAAAAAGGTTTCGGGTCAAAAGGATGTGTAAAACTCATTTTATGGCTAAAACGGTCAAAACCGACATAAGTCGAAATGGCTAGGTGATCGAGGATCCGTTCAGCCAAAAATTAATTAAAAATCACCAAAATTCCCAGAATATTATATATAATCAGTTGGTAAAAAGTTTTGTACCAAAACGTGGCCAGAAACGGGTTCTACGCAAAAAGGACCGTTTATGTAAATTTACTATATAGTTTTACGCTAATGGCCATAACTCATAATCTGGACCACCAACTGATTTGAAACTTTCGGTGCAAGTTTATATAATAAAAATAAAGATTTCTATCCTTTCACTTTTCCAAAAATCCCGTTTTAAATCAAAAAGGGCAAAATAGTCAACTTTATGCATAAACCGGAAACAAGCATTCGAATAGGCTAAGTATAGACTCAATCAACGAAAATTCCAGAAAGTTTAACTAAAATAAAAGTAGTCAAAAATACTTTCCAATACAGATCTTGTACATGCATGTACGAATCCGAATCGATAGTCTACAAAATAATCGTTTTACAAGACTTTCGGTTCCGATTCGTGGCTATACTATAGATTGTCGAGTGGATGCTGATTAAAACACATTCTTATATATATTACAAGTCATTTTTAATGATCAATCAGGTTGCATGTCCTCTATATCATTAATCATGTTATTTTTCACAAAGATTGCTTCTGTTGACTTTTTAGAACCATGTTTGACTCGACATTAAGCATGCATGTAGTGGAAATCAGTTAGTACCCTTTAGAGGGTTTGTTTCCCACATAAATACCAATCTATAACAAGTTTCAATTCGAGAAATTACTGAATGAAATCCGTTTAATCAGAAAGTCAAAGGTTATGAACACCCAGTTTGACTTTTACTAATAATCACAACAAGAATGGATTAGAGAACGAATTGAATGCTTACAATGGTCCTATAGATGTTAAATGATCACTAGGAGTCGGCCTTGTTGGTCAGAATCCCTCCAGAAAGCTTGCTTGAAGTGTTCTTGAGAGCTCTTGAGAGAATGCTCCTTGTTCTTCACTTGCAAATGATCAAAATGAGATCAATTCTTGTTTTAAATCAGTATTTTCGAGCTTCCTGTAGTTGTAGGCATGCAAGGCATGCTATTGGGTCGATTGGAGGTGCAAGTGAGCTGGATTCCACTCAAAATCGGAGCCAAAACAGCCCAATTCGTGACTGTTGTCGCTGGGCACTGGGTCGCGGCCCGCGTGGCACCTCAGGCGGGGCGCCTGGGGGTCAGCTGGTCAAACTTGGCTCATTTGTTGCACGTTTGGTCCTTGAACTTTAGATGCGATGGTTTGGCTACTTATCTTGATCCGTAAACCCCCAAATTTGGTTTTTATGAACCTTAGGACTTTTACCAACATGGTAATGCCCTCGGATAACTTTGCGCTCAACCGAAAAGCCCTGAATTCGACGTTGACGCTTTTAGTCCCTTAAGTACGGTTTTGGCCATAACTTTCTCATACGTTGACGAAACTTCATGAAATTTTTACCACATATTCTAGTGAGTATATTTTAGCTATACAAAGCTTCGGGTCTGCCAAAAGTTCACTCAGAGGTATAAATTAAACATGTTGACACTTTTGGCCCCTATAGTTTATAATACTTCACTTTTGGGCAATTTCCGCGTCGTATGATCCATGAACCATCCGTTAAAGGTTATAAACATTATGTGGGGTTATCATAGAGCCTATTTATCCATTGTTGACACTTTGGACCCTTACGTTCCATAGTTTTCACTGTTTGTCACTTTTAGTCCCTCTAAAGTATGTTTTCACATAACGGAACTTTATGACACGTGTCAAGACATTATTGGACGAAATTTTTCGAGGTGTTACATCATAGATGCATTGAAGTACACATTCGTGCTTCCTTCCATTCATGCTTACTTACAAAGACATTCATTACATCGTTTTAGTATTCTTAACAAACTTACCCTTTTTGTTCATACTTAAACCATTGTCTGGGTCATAGCCCGTCATTCATTCTGACTTCTAAGAGTCGATTTCTAACACATTTAACACATACCTTGTTCAAAACTTCCTTCTTTCGTTTTATAACTTAGGTCTGCATGCTCATTACGATCATTCTTTTGTTTCTTTACTTTACATTTGCCCATATGACTCATTTAACATAATCACGGTCAGACTATCGACACTTCTTATGTAGACTAGTTTCGTCTTTTATACCTTAAATATGTTTCGCGGATTCGAATGCATTATTCATACCTTTCGTACCTTCTATGTTTTGAATCCGTCTTGCGGATTCAAACATTGCATTCGCATCTTTCATTCTTTGAATCCGTCTCGCGGATTCAAACATTTCATTCATACATTGCTGATCCGTACTGTCTTACGGATTCAACATTCTTCATTCTTATCACTCATACTTTTCACTCTTACATAGTACTCTCAATTTCCCGAGAGTCTTACTACCCATTTCACCGCACGCCCACCTGTTACCCAGTTCTACCGGACACACCTGCGATAATTACCACGGTCTCACGAACGTCATATGCTTCTTGCGTACTGGCCATGTGCGCAATCCACATACTAGTTTCGTGCCTTCGTGTAATCATCGCCTTATGTCCGAGAAATGGGTTTCAGTTTCGTGCACATTTCTAAAATTTCCCCAAGACCACATCATTGCCTTTCGTTTAATAATTACCTTCCCAAGGAGATTTCTTCCTTTTTCTTTCAACATTGATACCCATACATATTAATAGTGTGTACCTGGGGTTCATTAGCTTATTTACGCCTTTGCCAGCCTTAGTATTCATCCTATCCTGCATCCACGGACCATCCTCTTCAGACACTTATGTTTACCTTGCACATATAAAACCGTTAGTTTCTTTATATGAATGTATTCATACATGCTTTCATTCCATTTCTACCTTTAGATCTTGATCGAGTCGTGGATTGTACGGGTTCTTTATCACAAGAGCACACAGGTTTGAGTTCAAGTATTTATCTTCTCGTACTTGATTCGCTCAAACCAGGGCTCTGATACCAACTTGTAAGACCCTAATACGTATTTGACTAAAAGTCGCAGCGGAAGTTCAAGCCATAAACTTTCTTTCATTATAAACACCTTAACTTATTTAAGGATTAACTTTAACATAACTCTTTCACATAAATCCATCAATCGACTTATTTACTAAGTAGAAACATAGCTTATGTTTACCACATTACATACATCAACGTTCCCGTACAATCTCACTAGTGACTCGATCCTCGATCTCTGTTCCTTGATGATCCTCATGACTCGTACTACCTGCGCTCACCACATTAAATTCATAACATTAGTACGCATTATAAACATACAAGATTTATTCACGTTTACTTCTTGTTCCGTTAATTCTTTACATCCCAGCTTTCCATCTGATCGTACATTCCGTGGTGAGACTTTCTCATTGTACCTGCGTTACACTTCGTTCACAAGGCACACTATTATTATCGTCAATACTCAATTTCATTGAATACATGCGTATATACTTTCATACATACTTACATATGTGCATCCGTTCACACATAACTACTTACAAACCTACGTACCTACATTCATACGTACGTTCCTACATACGTGCATACCTACATACATACATACATACATTCATTCATACATACCACTTATATTCACACATACATACATACATACATACATACCTTCATACGTATCTACTTAAGGAAATTCTTAACTTAGAATCCCACATTTAGGTACCATATTACTACATATTCTTTAGGATCCCACCTTTGGGTACCATATTACTACATATTCTTTAGGATCCCACCTTCGGGTACCATATTACTACATATTCTTTAGGATCCCACCTTTGGGTACCATATTACTACATATTCTTTAGGATCCCACCTTTGGGTACCATATTACTACATATTCTTTAGGATCCCACCTTTGGGTACCATATTACTACATATTCTTTAGGATCCCACCTTTGGGTACCATATTACTACATATTCTTTAGGATCCCACCTTTGGGTACCATATTACTACATATTCTTTAGGATCCCACCTTTGGGTACCATATTACTACATATTCTTTAGGATCCCACCTTTAGGTACCATATTACTACATATTCTTTAGGATCCCACCTTTGGGTACCATATTACTACATATTCTTTAGGATCCCACCTTTGGGTACCATATTACTACATATTCTTTAGGATCCCACCTTTGGGTACCATATTACTACATATTCTTTAGGATCCCACCTTTGGGTACCATATTACTACATATTCTTTAGGATCCCACCTTTGGGTACCATATTACTACATATTCTTTAGGATCCCACCTTTGGGTACCATATTACTACATATTCTTTAGGATCCCACCTTTGGGTACCATATTACTACATATTCTTTAGGATCCCACCTTTGGGTACCATATTACTACATATTCTTTAGGATCCCACCTTTGGGTCCCCTACCCGTCGGCGACGCCCTCTAGTTTTTGCAGTTTTCTGCAGGTTCGTTTCGTCGTCCGTACGCACTAAAACGCACGTAGCTTTTGAACCGTTTACCCGTTTGACCTCCCGTTTCTTCCTACATGCTTGTAAATTCACATTCTATCATATGAACTTAAAATTTTACCTCCGGATTACGGAAATCCTTAACTTACATACATTCGACTTAACTATTTTCTAACTATTTGACCCGTTAAGGGTATTCGCGCATTAATTGGTCTATGACTGACCAAACCATCATCCCCACTTCCATACTTGTCCAAAACATTACTCTAATCGAATAACTTGCTTCTAAACCACTTTTAAGTTCGTTTACCCCAAAATACCCATCATGGGCATTTTGGTCAACCTTAAACCCATCATTTACGACGAAAGACTTTAACACATATTTGACCTCAAACATCATATTTAATTCATTACAACACTTTATTACTTACTTGTACTACGAAGTGATTACGGAAATCGCTTACCTTGTGCATCCGGGTTTGTATCCGATTCCTTGCCTCCTCTTGACCCGTTAGCCTTTCATGCTTGAGTCCGTCTTGACATGACTCCTTACTTTCATGTCACCAAATTACATTTTCATTAGCATACATCATTGTACATGTTAATGATCATATCAACCGCATATTTCACATTTGACTTCCTTTAGTCACAACTAACAAGCATGAGACATATAATCAATTTCATATCCTTTCAAACTAACGTAATTCATCATGTCATCTCAAATAATGCGTATTAACATAACACGTACCATACGACTTCCTATGAACCTACCTGTACGACAACAATTCAAGTCATGCTTCTTATGTGTAGACGCATAATTGACTTCCAGAAGTCAACGGTTTAACATATAACTTACGACATAACCTCATATTGTATGACATCTACAACTACATGATCACTTACTTGTATACATATACACATATACATACATAATCCATTCCACCCACGCTAGCATTCTCATATTTTCACAACTAACGCTTTAACCCATACTAAGCTAACCCAACATCATTTCAACATAATATCCACACGAACAATATCCAAACACACTTCTCATGTTAGTTTACTATCAAATACATCATTTTCACATCCCACATATATTCATCTTTTACTTACATACAATTTCCTCTATTAAGCTCACCTAGGCATTTCATCAAACACTTGGTGTGCGTACCACTATCTTAGTACAATGTACAACCCATTCATGCATGATCCTCCATGTTGTATTCTTCATTCATCAAATGAAACTAGAATAAACTAAATTACATACCATACTCAACCTATCTAGCAATAGTCCATTACATACAACATACACATTGATGATTCAAGCAAGGATTTGACATGGGTGAAACACCTATGTCATCATCTTCACCATAGAAGTGGGTTTCACTTCTAATCATCAAATTACTTAAAATCCTTCCCAACACAAGTTCTATTTGGTGATTCTAATACACAATCATGCTCAATTTCATATAAATTCACGGATTAATCATAACCCACTTCATACAACTTCACCAAATTACAAATTTCAACATACCTTATGTAGAGAACTCTTAGATGATCAAGAATCTAAGTCCATGCATCAGATTAGGGCTTATTTCCCCCTTCAATTTGAAGGTTTTCTTGAATTAGGGTTTCACCCCTCTCTTTCTTTTCTCCTGATCGATCTCACGCACACACACTCCTTGTGTGTGTGTGATTTTTGTTTTAATTAAATTCAGTTTCAAATTTGGCAAATCTAGTCCCTCAAGTTTATCATACCATCATAGTTGCCACAAGTTTCATTCCTTTACTTATTTTGTTAGGCTTTTAACTAAGTTTAATAACCTAGTTATTGTATTTCATTTAATTAACATGGCAACGTACCTACGTATTAATAATACGAGTTTTGGGGTGTTACAGGGGAGACCTACTTCTGCGGGAATCACCGCTTCCGAGCCGTAGACTAGGCTGAAGGGAGCCTCGCCGTTGCTTTTTTTTTGGCTTGTCCTGTGGGCCCATAAGATACTTGGGAGTTCATCGACTCAGCCGCGTCTGGCTGTTCCCAACCGCGCTTTGATGCCTTCGACTAGACTTTTATTGATACTCTCCACTTGGCCATTCCCTTGCGGATGCACCACCGAGGAGAATATGTGTTCAATGTGTAGTTCCTCTAGCCATTTTTGAAATTCGTCGGCAGCAAAGTTGGTGCCGTTGTCGGTAACGATGCACATCGGTAGACCGAAACGGCAGATGATGTGTTCCCAAATGAATTTCCTCGTTATCATAGCGGTCGTTGAGGCGAGTGGTTTTGCCTCACCCATTTTGTGAAATAATCTACGGCCAATATGATAAATTTCACTGCACCTGGTGCATCTGGAAATGGTCCCACCATGTCAATTGCCCATTTTTGGAAAGGCCATACGGTGGTGACAGGGATCAAGTTATTCTTAGGGCACAAGGTCTTGGGAGCGTGTCGCTGGCAATTGAAGCACTTGCGCAAGACTTTGACTGCATCCAGGTGTATGTCGGGCCAGTAGTACCCAGCATTCATAATTTCGGCCACTACCATGTGTGGACCTGCGTGTATGCCGCATATTCCCTCATGTATCTCTCTGATGAGGTATGTGGCATCTTGGGGGTTGACGCGGCGTAGGAGTGGGCCCAGGTATGATTTACGGTACAGGATACCGTCTCCCATTTGATAATGGCACGCTTTGTATTACAACTTGCGTGCCTCTGACTTGTTTCGGGAGTAACACCTGATTGCAAGTATGCAATGATTGGCGTCATCCAGGATGTTGTACCGTACTGGATGATGTTGACTTGGCGCAGGGGTACTGAAGGATTTTGCAGAATCTCAATGCCTACCTCTTTTGCCAAGTGTTGAAAGCTGGTGGATGCAAGTTTTGACAGTGCATCCGCGGGTTTGTTTTCACTTCTGTTGATATGGCGGATACTAAAGGAAGTGAATTTTGACTTTAGTTGCAAGGCTTGTTCGAGGTAGAGGATCATTATGTCCCCTTTTGCGGCATAATCACCGCGTACTTGTCCTGCAACTAACAACGGGTCGACGTGTGCTTCCAACTGTTCCACGCCGAGCTTGACTGCCAGACGTAGCCCTCCCAATAGAGCCTCATATTCCGCCTCCTTATTTGTGTATTTAAAGTCGAGGCGAATTGCATAGGTAAGCTCTTGGCCGTCGGGGCTGACGAGTCGCAGACCTACGCCTGCACCATCCTCGTTGGATGCACCATCAGTATAAAGTGTCTATGATTATGAGGAGGATGGTGGTGGTGCAGGGGTTTTTTCTTGTTCGCATTCTTGAATGTGATTTGCCGGTACTTCGGCAATGAAATCAGCTAGGACTTGCCCCTTGATTGCGGGGCGCAGTTTGTAGGTCAGCGTTAGCGCACCCAGCTCAATTGCCCATTTTCCTAGTCTCCCAGAGATGTCGGGTTTTGATAGGATCGGGCCGATCCTGCAGTTTGTTAGCACGGTGATAGTGTGGTTTGCAAAGTAACGTCGCAACCACCGCGACACATGCACCAGTGCTAACACCAATTTCTCCATGATAGAGTACCTCGTCTCTAGGTCATTGAGCATTTTGTTGATGTAGCAGATGGGTGTTTGAATTCCCTCTCGCTCCAATATGAGTACCGCACCTACCGCATTGTCTGCGGCAGATAGGTATAAGATAAGTGGCTCATCTTTTCGTGGCGCGGTCAGAGTTGGGAGTTGAATCAAACACTCTTTCATATCCCGGAAGGCGTTTTCGGCCTCTCCGTTCCATTGGAATTGTTCCTTCTTTAAACAGTTCCACAACGTTTTGATGAAAGGATAGGACTTAGCCGCATGATTGGCTAAGAATCTGTTCAGTGTGGCTAGCCCTCCGGCTAGTCGTTGCATTTCTTTCATCGTAGAAGGCGATGGCATGTGCTCAATCACCTGAACTTTCTCCGGGATTACCTTGAATCTATCTTTTGTTACAATGAATCCAAGGAACTTGCCTTCCTCCATTCCAAACGAGCATTTCCCTGTGTTGAGCTTCATATTGACGCTCCACAGAGTTTGGAATGTTCTTTCGATATCTGTGAGCATGGTATCTTCCTCCGTGCTCATGACGACCAGGTCGTCCATGTAGATCTCGACACTTTTGCTGATTTGGCCGCGAAAAGTGTCGTTCATCAGTTTTTGATAGGTTGCGCGTGCATTGCTCAACCCGAACGGCATCTTTGTGTAGCAGAAGTTTCCGGTTGGCGTACGGAATGCCGTTTTATCTTCGTCCTCGATTGCCATTTGTACCTGGTGGTAGCCTTTGTAGCAATCGAGGAAACACTTCCATCGGAAAGATGCGAGGTTATCGACTTTTTCATCTAACTCCGGAAGTGTGTAACAATCTTTGGGGCAAGCTTTGTTAAGATCTTTATAATCGACGCACATGCGCCAGCCTCCGGATGGTTTTTCTACCATGACTGGGTTGGACAACCAATTCTGGTTATTAACCTCCCGCAGGATGCCTGCGAAGAGCGGTTCTTTGACCTACTCATGCATCGCCTAGTTTTTTGCAGATCCAAGGTGGCGTTGGCCTTGGATCACTGACTTGATACCTGGTAAGGTATTCAAGAAGTGTTACGCAATTTCGCGTAGGACTCCCGTCATGTCTGCGGGTGTCCATGCAAATATATCCTGGTTCATGAAGAGGAGCTGTTTCAGGTGCGCTCTGGTGTTGGGGGACAAGGCGTCGCCCAACGCGACCGTTTGCTCTGGGTATCTCGCATTGAGAACCCATTTTTATGGTTGGTGGTTGGGAGTAGGCCTTGCTACCTTGGTCGGACGCAGCTCGTCTGACGCCATAACTTCCCTGCGTGCATAGATTATTGTGACCCCTGATTCGGTTGGGAAACCGACTGCAGAATGGGGTACTGACGTAATCATGTTGAAGTCACCTTGGGATTCTCTCCCGAGGAGCACGTCATATTTGGAAGTGTGAGGTAAAACCATGAAGTTTACCTCTTCTATTCGTGTGTGCCTTCCGCTAGTGAGGCGCACAGGAAAAGTAATTTGTCCCAGGGGAAAGACAGATTCCCCTGCGAACCCGGCCAACGGGTAATCCACCGCTTGCAATCGATCTTTGTCCTTCTGATCGAATTGGTTGAAGCACTGCTCGTAGATAATATCAGAAGTACTGCCCGGGTCGATGAATAACCGCTCGGTGCAGTAATGAGCCAGGTGGCCTGTAATAATGACATTTCGCCTTTGCGCGGGCCGCGTTGGACTTTTGGAAAGACGACTTGCTCGTCTTTCCAGTCATTGTCCGGTCTTCTCGCCGCCTTGCGCGGCCTTCCTTTGCCTCCGTTGATCATAAGGGTTGAGGCCACATACATGGTCATCTTCCCTGAGGAGGTGCCCTCGCCGTGGGGGGTGATGCGCTTGGTGGGTTTTTGCCCACCCGGTAACAGATATTGCAGCTTCCCCTTCTTTAGGGTTCGCTCAATCTCCAGCCGGAGACTGATGCAGTTGTTTGTTGCATGGCCCGAGTCTTTGTGATAGTCACAATAGATTGTGAGGTCCTGGTTTTTCTTGGACTTCATCGGCTGGGCCGGTCGCAGAAAGTGCGCGTCCGTGAGGAGGACGTCGCTTGGCGACTGAGTAATCTCGGTCCAGTTACGGTCCCGAGACTGTTTTTTCGATGCCCGGTTCTCACGCTGGGCGTTGATGGTTGCCCTTGCGTCGGGCTGGCTGTTGCATGGGACGTATGGCTTAGGATCGCTGCCGCGATTCCAAGTGTCCCGGTTGCGCTTATTATTGCGCTTAGGCTCTTGGTGGGAGGGCTGGCCTTCCACTCGGGGCGGTGCTTTGTCAACATGCGGTTTGAGGGACCGCTGAGTCTGGGACCGCAATCATGACATATTCCCATTTTTTTGGCAATCCGTTCTTGCCGGAGATAGTTATAACCATTTTATCGTCTCTAACTGCTACGATGAAGTGGTTACGTGCCATTTGGTCGCAAACGTCACCTATCTCTAGGCATTCTTTATTGAATCGGACGACGAACGCTTCTATTGATTCGTCGTCCTTGCTCTAAATGTTCATGACATCCATGGAATCACGTTCATGGCGTCGTTGCTGGCTGAAATGTGCTAGGAACTTAGATTCTAAGTCCTCGAATGAGGCCAGTGATCCTACTGGCAAAGAATCGAACCAAGCCCTCGCCAGGCCCGTGAGAGTCTGGGGAAAAAATGACACTAGATGGGTTCGTCCCACTTGCCGTTACATCCCGCGCAGGTGAAGATATTTCTGTGGTCGTCTGGATCGGACGAACCATTGTATTTCCCAATGTTTAATGGGAATTTCGTGGTGTTGACATCGGCGTTGGCGATTCTTGGGACGAACTTGGAGTTTTCGGCCGCAGATTTCGGCCTGTAGGGTTGGCTCTCGGAGCGCTTTGCAGCGCGGAGGTATGTGTTGCGGGGGTGAGTGGGAGGAACATAGTGACGTCCTCCCAGTCTGCTGGTGGTAGCATGGGACTCCCCGCGGTATGTATCGTCATCCGGATCGGTACGACCATGCCCTTCGTTATGGGACTGCGGTCCCAACCGGCTATGGATGCCAAAGCCATGTCTGGTTGTGGACTGCTGCCTGTCCTCGCTGTAAGGGCCTAGGCGGCTATGTACTAGGCCCCTACTGCGGGACCCGTATGAGGAATCATCCTCATCAATTGTGCGGACGTCATAGTAAGAGGATCCGCGATCCTCACGCCTACTTCGGGAGGCTGGACGTGAGAGTGCCCTGCCGTCGTATTGTAAAGTAAGACCCGCAGGTGTATGTGGTTCCGGGGTAGGCCCGGCTTGTACTTGCGCTTCCGCGCAAACTCGATTGCATGTTGCAGCTAGCATGGCTGCCTGCTGGTCATACCAGGCATGAGGATTCATGTCTGGAGGGATCACAGATGCGTACTGTGAAAGATCGTGTCCAAACGTAAGGGATGCGCCCCCCTGCATTGATGTGCCAATGTGGCCAGGATTTAGGGCTGGAGGAGAAGTCCCCGCAGGCCCTGGTTTGGTGGGGTTTAGGCTATCCCCTGTAGTGTTGTTTAGACGATCAGACATGATCTTTTGAGAGGGAGAGGGATAGTTAAAAAAGTGCTAAGAGTAGCGGTGGGCGCCAATGATGAAACAATGGTTAACCGGGAAGGGTTATACACTGTTCTCTTCAAGAAGGGTTAATCCCTACCTCTCGAGGATCGCTGGCTGGATTGTCCGCCGGTTGATCTATTGCACAAGGAAACAAGACGTGACTCGTAACAAGGAGGATGGGGTGGGGGGTGCTCCTTGTTACCACTCTCCGGCGTGAGAATCAGTAGTTTGCTTGGGAAGCAAAGTGTGATAGTAGTAGTAGTAGTGAGAGAGTTGTGAAGAGATACCTCAAACTTGGTTTGGGGTTGGTATTTATAGCTGAGGAGTGAAGGACGAGGTGGACGGACGGACTGACGACAAGCTGCACCTTTGCAAGTGTGTCAGGCTTGTCGGTTATGGAGATGAAGCCACGTCAGTCTGTCGCTTATGTAGTCCTGACAGGCGACTGTCATTAGCGCTACTTGCTCTGTGGTGTCAGTACCACTTACCTAGTGCACAGGATGCGGTGCGGGCCCCATCGCTGCCTGCGGTAACTTTTGATGTTCCCGCGTCTCATGCTTTGATCAAGACATACGCGAGATGCGGTGCCGAGCCGCATCGCCACATGTGGTGACTGTTGCTGTTGCCTGCATCCCTTGTAATGACGAAAATGTCCATATCATGCGGTGCCAGCCACATCGCTATGTACGTCTGCTTTTATACACAAGGTAAGGCTTCTTCTCATCCTTAGACCGATTGGATTCGAAGGATGCGTCCACGTGGACGCAGTTTATTGCTGGTAGGGGTTTATTTGATAAGGGTAATGGTCACTCGCGGCTAGCTGGCGCAAGATTTAGGACCATACCCCTTCAATTGCTCTTGATTTTCTTGATTGCATATCTCTTAAATGTCAACATATACACGTGTGATTTAGTTTACGAAGATTTTTCAATGCCGAGAACCTCGATCAGAGAGTAAAAAAGGCGTAAGGTTCACAATGGTGTAAAACTAAAATGGGATATACCGGGCTAGGATTCGAGTTACAAGAACAAGGGCCAAACAAACCACCCAAGAATGGAATCGTCGAGCGAAAACACTTGACAACCTCCTGGAAGCAGCTTTTCTTGCCACCAGACATTTCTCCGTCAATTAGGAATCTGATGCCGTCACTAAACACACTCCTTAAATTGTAGCCATTTTTTGAGCGTTTATTTTTTGGTGTCTAATCCGTATATATATCACCATTGCTCTTGATTTTCTTTACTGTATATCTCTTAAATGTTAACATATACACATGTGATTTAGTTTACAAAGATTTTTCAATGCCAAGAACCTCGATCAGAGAGTAAAAAAGGCGTGAGCTTCACAATGGTGTAAAACTAAAATAGGATACACCGGGCTAGGTTTCGAGTTACAGGAACAAGGGCCAAACCAACCAGCCAAGAATGGAATCGTCGAGCGAAAACACTTGACAACCTCCTGGAAGCAGCTTTTCTTGCCACCAGACTTTTCTCCATCAATTAGGAATCTGATGCCGTCACTAAACACATTCCTTAAATTGTAGCCATTTTTTTAGTGTTTATTTTTTGGTGTCTAATACGCATATATGTCACCAGTGCTTTTGATTTTCTTGACTGCATATCTATTAAATGTCAACATATACATATGTGATTTAGTTTACGAAGATTTTTCAATGCCGAGAACCTCGATCAGAGAGTAAAAAAGGCGTGAGTTTCACAATGGTGTAAAACTAAAATTGGATATATCGGGCTAGGTTTCGAGTGATAGGAACAAGGGCCAAACCAACCACCCAAGAATAGAATCGTCGAGCGAAAACACTTGACAACCTCCTGGAAGCAGCTTTTCTTGCCACCAGACTTTTCTCCATCAGTTAGGAATCTGATGCCCTCACTAAACACAATCCTTAAATTGTAGTTATTTTTTGCGTGTTTATTTTTTTGTGTCTAATACGCATATATATCACCATTGCTCTTGATTTTCTTGACTCCATATCTCTTAAATGTCAACATATACACGTGTGATTTCTTTACGAAGGTTTTTCAATGCTGAGAACCTCGACCAGAGAGTAAAAAAAGCGTGAGCTTCACAATGGTGTAAAACTAAAATGGGATATACCGCGATAGGTTTCGAGTTACGGGAACGAGGGCTAAACTAACCACCCAAGAATAGAATCGTCGAGCGAAAACTCTTGACAGCCTCCTGGAAGCAGCTTTTATTGCCACCAGACTTTTCTCCATCAATTAGGAATCTGATGCCGTCACTAAACACATTGCTTAAATTGTAGCCATTTTTGAGTGTTTATTTTTCGGTGTCTAATACGCATATATGTCACCATTGCTCTTGATTTTCTTAACTGCATATCTCTTAAATGTCAACATATACACGTGTGATTTAGTTTACGAAGATTTTTCAATGCCGAGAACATCGATCAGAGAGTAAAAAATGAGTGAGGTTCACAATGGTGTAAAACTAAAGCGGGATATACCGGGCTAGGATTCAAGTTACAGGAACAGGGGCTAAACCAACCACCCAAGAATGGAATCGTCGAGCGAAGACACTTAACAACCTCAAGGAAGCAGCTTTTCTTGCCACCAGACATTTCTCCATCAATTAGGAATCTGATGCCATCGGTAAACACATTCCTTAAATTGTAGCCATTTTTAGTGTTTTTATGCTGTCTAATTTGCATATATATCACCATTGCTCTGGATTTTCTTGATTGTATTTATCTCTTAAATGTCGACATATACACGTGTCATTTAGTTTAGGAAGATTTTTGAATGACGAGATCCTAAATCAGAGTGTAAAAAAGACGTAAGGTTCACAATGGTGTAAAACTAAAATGGGACATACCGGGCTAGGATTCGACTTACAAGAACAAGGGCCAAACCAACCACCCAAGAATGGAATCGTTGAGCGAAAACACTCGACAACCTCATGGAAGCAGCCTTTCTTGCCACCATACCTTTCTCTATCAATTAGGAATCTGATGCCATAACAAAACACATTCCTTAAATTGTAGCCATTTTTTGAGTGTTTATTTTTTGGTGTCTAATTGGCATATATATCACCATTGCTCTTGATTTTCTTGACTGTATATCTCTTAAATGTCAACATATACATGTGTGATTTAGTTTATAAAGATTTTTCAATCCCGAGAACCTCGATCAGAGATCAAAAAAGGCGTAAGGTTTACAATGGTGTAAAACTAAAATGGGATATACCGGGCTTGGATTCGAGTTACAGGAGCATGGGCCAAACCAACCACCCAAGAATGGAATCGTCGAGCGAAAACACTTGACAACCTCCTGGAAGTTGCTTTTCTTGCCACCAGACTTTTCTCCATCAAATAGGAATCTGATGCCGTCACTAAACACATTCCTTGAATTGTAGACATTTTTTGAGTGTTTATTTTTTTTGTCTAATACGCATATATGTCACCATTGCTCTTGATTTTCTTGATTGCATATCTCTTAAATGTCAACATATACACGTGTGATTTAGTTTACGAAGATTTTTCAATGCCGAGAACCTCAATCAGAGAGTAAAAAACGCGTGAGCTTCAAAATGGTGTAAAACTGAAATGGGATATACCGGGCTAGGTTTCGAGTTACAGGAACAAGGGCCAAACCAACCACCCAAGAATGGAATCGTCAAGCAAAAACACTTGACAACCTCCTGGAAGCTGCTTTTCTTGCCACCATACTTTTCTCCATCAATTAGGAATCTGATGCCGTCACTAAACACATTCCTTAAATTGTAGCCATCTTTTAGGGATGTAGTGCCCTTGTATAAGAATAAAGGAGATGCCCAGTGTTGTGGGAACTACAGAGGGATTAAGCTACTGAGCCACAATATGAAACTTTGGGAGCGGGTAATTGAGACTAGGATTATAAGAGAAACTCAGGTTACGGTAAACCAGTTTGGTTTCATGCCAGGGTGCTCAACAACGAAAGCGATTCATATTCTACGAAGATTAATGGAAAAGTACAGGGAGAAAAAACGAGATCTACATATGGTTTTCATTGACCTTGAAAAGGCTTATGACAGTGTGCCACGTAGACTGATTTGGGAAAGCTTGGAGGGTAGGGGAGTTCCGGCGAAGTATATAGACTTAATTAGGGATATGTATGATAGGACTGTGACTAGGGTTCGTGCGCCTGTAGGAGATACAGAGTCTTTCCCCGTGGAAGTCGGACTCCACCAGGGGTCCGCGTTGAGCCCGTTGATTTTTGCGGTTATCTTGGATGAGTTGTCCAAGTCTATTCAAGAGACAGCTCCGTGGTGCATGCTTTTTACGGACGATATAGTGCTAGTTGCTGAAACTAGACAAACCCTAAATGCGAGGCTAGAGGAATGGAGAACAACGTTAGAAGGCAATGGTTTAAGGATTAGTCGGTCTAAGACTGAATACCTTTATTGTAATTTCAGCGGTGCAGGTGACAACGAGGACACTCAGGTTATCATTGAAGGTCAAGTGATCCCACAAACGACTAAGTTCAAGTACTTAGGATCGTTTGTGCAAAAGGACGGGGAGATAGATAGTGATGTATCTCACCGCATCCAAGTTGGCTGGTGTAAGTGGAGAGCAGCCACTAGGATATTGTGTGACAGGATATTCCCGTCAAAATTGAAGGGAAAATTCTATAGGATAGCAGTTCGACTGGCTATGTTATACGGGACAGAGTGTTGGGCCATCAAGAAAACTCAAGCGCGCAAGATGGAGGTAGCGGAGATGAGAATGTTGAGGTTAATGTGTGGCCACACGAGGTTATACCGAATAAGAAGTGAGGTTTATAGGGATTGGTTAAGAGTAGCTAGTATATCAGACAAGTTAAAAGAGGTGAGATTGAGATGGTTTGGGCATGTGAAGAAGAGGCAGTTAACCGAACCAGTTAGAGCAGTGGAAACCATAACAGTGGAAGGAAGGAGGGGTAAAGGCAGGCCCAAGTTGATTTGGGATGAAAGACTTAGGAAAGATTTGGTAGAATTGCACCTCTCTGAGGACATGGTTCAGGATAGGAGTTCGTGGAGACGTAGGATTAAGGTTAAGGACTTGTAGGTGAGGGTATAGACGTGCCCTAGCATTGCCTTGGGAAGGGGTGTTACTTTTCTTTTAAACTTTAGGTAGGTTAACATATGATGATTTTCTTATATCTATGCCTATGTTTGCATGTTAATGATCTATCTAACTACTGCTATGCTATTTACTTATCCATCTTTCATATATCTACCTGTTGGTTGTTTTGGAGCCGGGGGTCTCTCAGGAAGCAGCCTCTCTATTCTCAGGATAGAGGAAAGGTTTGCTTACATCCCACCTCCCCCATACCGTACGAATAGTTCTGCTATTTGTGGGATATACTGGGTATGGTTGTTGTTGTTGTTGTTTTAAGTGTTTATTTTTTGGTGTCTAATACGCATACATGTCACCATTGCTCTTGATTTTCTTGACTACATATCTCTTATATGTCAACATATACACGTGTGATTTAGTTTACGAAGATTTTTCATTGCCGCTAACCTCGACCAGAGAGTAAAAAAGGCATGAGCTTCACAATGGCGTAAAACTAAAATGGGATATACCGCGCTAGGTTTCGAGTTACAGGAACAAGGGCCAAACCAACCTTCCAAGAATGGAATCGTCGAGCAAAAACACTTGACAACCTCCTGGAAACAGCTTTTCTTGCCACCAGACATTTCTCCATCAATTAGGAATCTGATGCCGTCACTAAAAACATTCCTTAAATTGTAGCCATTTTTTGAGGGTTTATTTTTTGGTTTCTATTACGCATATATGTCACCATTGCTCGTGATTTTCTTGACTGCATATCTCTTAATGTCAACATATACACGCGTGATTTAGTTTACGAAGATTTTTCAATGCCGAGATCGTCGATCAGAGAGTAAAAAAGGCGTAAGGTTCACAATGGTGTAAAACTAAAATGGGATATACCGGGCTAGGATTCGAGTTACAAGAACAAGGGCCAAACAAACAACCCAAGAATGGAATCGTCGAGCGAAAACACTTGACAACCTCCTAGAAGCAGCTTTTCTTGCCATCAAACCTTTCTCCATCAATTAGGAATCTGATGCCGCCACTAAACATATTCCTTAAATTGTAGCCATTTTTTTGAGTGTATATTTTTTAGTGTCTAATCCGCATATATATCACCATTGCTCTTGATTTTCTTGACTGTATATCTCTTAAATGTCAACATATACACGTGCCATTTAGTTTACAAAGACTTTTCAATGCTGAGAACCTCGATCAGAGAGTAAAAATGGGGTAAGGTTCACAATGGTGTAAAACTAAAATGGGATATACCGGGCTAGGATTCGAGTTACAGGAACAAGGGCCAAACCAACCACCCAAGAATGGAATCCTCGAGCGAAAACACTTGACAACCTCCTCGAAGCAGCTTTTCTTGCCACTAGAACTTTCTCCATTAATTAGGAATCTGATGACGTCACTAAACACATTCCTTAAATTGTAGCCATTTTTTGAGAGTTTATTTTTTGGTGTCTAATCCGCATATATACCAACATTTCTTTTGATTTTCTTGACTGCACATCTCTTAAATGTCAACATATACACGTGCGATTTAGATTACGAATATTTTTCAATGCCGAGAACCTCGATCAGAGAGTAAAGAAGGCGTGAGCTTTAGAATGATGTAAAACTAAAATGAGATATACCGGGCTAGGATTCGAGTTATAGAAACAAGGGCCAAAGCAACCACCCAAGAATGGAATCGTCGAGCGAAAACACTTGACAACCTCCTGGAAGCAGCTTTTCTTGCCACCAGACCTTTCTCCATCAATTAGGAATCTGGTGGCGTCACTAAACACATTCCTTAAATTGTAGCCATTTTTTGAGTGTTTATTTTTGGTGTCTAATCCGCATATATAACACCATTGCTCTTGATTTTCTTGATTGTATATCTCTTAAATGTCAACATATACAAGTGTGATTTGGTTTTCAAAGAATTTTCAATGCTGAGAACCTCGATCAGAGAGTGTAAAAGGCGTAAGGTTCACAATGGTGTAAAACTAAAATGAGATATACTGGGCTAGGATTCGAATTACAGGAACAACGGCCAAACCAACCACCCAATAATGGAATCGTCGAGCGAAAACACTTGCAACATCCTAGAAGCAGCTTTTCTTGCCACCAGAACTTTCTCCATCAATTAGGAATCTGGTGCCGTCACTAAACACATTCATTAAATTGTAGCCATTTTTTGCGTGATTATTTTTTAGTGTCTAATCCGCATATATATCAACATTGCTCTTGATTTTCTTACCTGTATATCTCTTAAATGTCAACATATACACGTGTGATTTAGTTTAGAAGATTTTTCAATTTTGAGAACCTCTTTCAGAGAGTAAAAAAGTCGTGAGGTTCATAATGATGTAAAACTAAAATGGGATATACGGGGCTAGGATTCGAGTTACAGGAACAAGGGCCAAACCAACCACCCAAGAATGGAATCGTCGAGCGAAAAGACTTGAAAACCTCCTGGAAGCAGCTTTTTTTGCCACCAGAAATTTCTCCACCAATTAGGAATCTGGTGCCGTCACTAAACACATTCCTTAAATTGTAGCCATTTTTTGCGTGTTTATTTTTTGGTGTCTAATCCGCATATATATCAACATTGCTCTTGATTTTCTTAACTGTATATCTCTTAAATGTCAACATATACACATGTGATTTAGTTTACGAAGATTTTTCAATTTTGAGAACCTCTATCAGAGAGTTAAAAAGGCGTGAGGTTCACAATGGTGTAAAACTAAAATGGGATATACCGGGCTAAGATTCGAGTTAAAAGAACAAGGGCCAAATGTAACACCTTGAAAATTTGTGTCCAATAAAGTATAAACACGTGTCATAAGCTCTGAACGTGAGAGAGAATACTTTTGAGGGACTAAAGTTGACAAACAAGGAAACTATGTGAATATAAGGGTCCAAAGTGTCAACAATGGATAAATATATTCTAAAATAGCCCTACATAATGTTTATACCTCCCAACGAATAAATCATGGATCATACGAAGCGAAACATAAAGGAAAATGAGGAATTACAAACTAGAGGGGCTAAAAGTGTCAACATGTGCAAAGTATACCTCTGAGTGACCTTTTGGCAGACCCGAAGCTTTGTAACGGTAAATTATACTCACTAGAATATGTGGTTAAAATTTCATAAAGTTTCGTTATCGTATGAAAAAGTTATGATCAAATTCGTGTTCGAGGGGTTAAAAGCGTCAACATTGAATTCTATGGCCTTATGAGTGGTTACAAGGTTAGTCAAGGACTTAACCAAGTTAGTAAAAGTCCCAAGGCCCTTAAAAATCAAGTTAGAAGGCTGGAAATGCAATTTAGAAGCTCAAAACCACGTTACAAAGGACCAGGGACTGAAATTGCAAAGTTTGAAACTTGTTGACTGTTCAGACAGGTCAGGCGACCCGCGTAAAGGTCCCCTATGACCTTACGCGGGCCGCGTCAGGGTGCCAGTATCAGAATTCGTGGACAGCTGCCATTTCAGGTTTGTTAACCGACTTTAAAAGCTTGTTTTATATACCAGGGGCTGCCCCAATGGTATTTCATGCATAGGGGGCACTTGGACTCATCTGGGATCACCTATAGACTTGTTTGGCACCATCTTGTTGCATCAAAATTACTATATAAGAGCTTCCAAGTTGTGAACAAGTGGATCATTCACTTGCAAAGTTCACAAGTTTACTTCTGGAGCTCTCTGGACAGCAAGCACTCTTCCTTAGGCTCTCTAATCTCAATTAGGACTCTTGTAACTGTCCTTAACCCTTCCTAATTCGTTTTAGCTTAGTTAATTAGCTAAAAGTCAAACCGTCGTAATTAAGGTTTGACTTCGTGATTAATTAAAATGTGCTCTGTCAAATCATGAATTAAAAGTACCTTTAAGTAGGTAATTATGTGGGTAACAAACCCTTAAAAGGGTATTTCCAGATTCCCACTCTAACTATGTTAATTGTCGAGTCAAAGCTTATTTCAAAAAGTCAACAGAAAGGTTATTTGCGAATTAATACATAATTAGCAATGTAGGATGCATGCAACCTGTTTAATCATTAAAATAACTTGGTAATTAATATAAGAACATGTTCCAACATGTTCAACTCGACAATTTTCAGTATAGGCTCGGTTTGGAACCGAAAGTCGCAAAGTTTGACTTCTGCTTTGACTTTCAGTTCTGACCCGTTTAAGCCAAGATTAGGATTGCCTTAGAGCCTCTTTTGAACCTATTTATATGTTAGTATAACTCTTTGAGATTATACAACTTGGTTCATTAGATATCCTATTCACATGCATGTTTCCGTTAATCGCTTATATGTTGACCATTATGCCCATTTGACCTTAAAACGTGATTTTGAAAATGTAAAAGGGTAGGCACCTTAGCTACTGATTTATAAATTTACACCCAAAATTCGAAGTCAGTTTGAGGTCTAGATTAAAAGTTATGCTCAATAGCGTAATTAAGAGCTTCTTTACTAGTTAAATGGCGTAAATTATGTATAGCCTATCAAAACCCAAATTTTTATACCAAACTTTTTACCCACTGATATAAAATAATATTTTGGGATTTTTGGAGATTTTTATTTATTTTTAGGCTAAGCATAACTTAGTGTTCTAAGATTAATTCGGTTTATGCCGGTTTTGCCCTTTTTAGCCATAAAATGAGTTTTTCAAATCCTTTTGACCTCAAACCAATTTCTACTGATTTGTTATGATAAATAAATTATTTTGAGCCTTCTGGAATATTAAAAATATCAGCTTTTTACAGAAAACCCGGAAATGGCTCCAAATCGCCTTTTTAGGCATTTTTAACGCATAAGTGTGCACTAGAACCTTATTAAGCTTAAGGGTTTGAACCTACTGATGTAATTAGTAAATTTTTATATTTTAAACAGTAGGCAAATGTTTTGAACTCAGAATTACAGAATTGACCTTTTAGGCACATGTGAAATTACCAAAATGCCCCTACGGTGCATAGTAAGGTTAAAGATAATAAATTTCACATAGAATTGATACCCTACTGTTATAACTTAGTAAATTAAGTATATTTACTAATTTAATCAGACCTGTAACTCAGGTTATCATTTTAACCCTTTTACACCTTATAAAATGACCAAAACGCCCTTATGAGGCATAGTTTTGGTTTAAAATCATTTGGGGCATAATGGAAGGTATCATTCTGATATCACGACATATTTTAAGCATATTGACTTCAGAAACTTGTATTTGACTCTTATGGTTACTCGTTACGCATTATACGCGTTCGGATCGGCTTATGTGACTAGTTTGGCCATTTTAGCCGAAACGGGTCAAACCATATCTTTTCGGTCTCAAAATCCAGAATGTGATTATATTACCCATATTAAACAAGTATGCAAGCTTGTTGGGTCAAAACCACATTCTAAAACGGTCTTCGTCTTATTGTGCGTTTAAAACCGTAATCTTCCTTTATAACTAACCGGTCTAAGCTTAAGACCCGTTGGGATTCTAATAGGTTATTAAAACCTTAATTTCCATATCTAGGAGCCCAGTAAAAGCTACGTGCACTCGTTATATTTGGTTTATACTTTGCTCAGGTAAATACGTTTAACTTATTTTCCCTATACGGGCTCGGGATACGGTATATAAAATACCGCTTGGTCGGGGAATTGACCTTAACCGGTCTTGGTTATGTACAGTCAAATTAACCTGTTTAAAAATGCTGTTTTGTTTGTTTAACGCCTTTGGCGGCTTAATGACCATGTCCCTGATATCCTTGGCATCATTCAAAGAATGGCCACGACCTTAGCACTCGGGTGTAGGCGTACACCCGTAGTGTTGTACAACATGTATAATCGTCGGTACGAGAGAAGTCTCGCGGCGGAATTATATTAAATGGTGTGTCTATTAATCTTTAACCCGACATGACCCGAGCTACCGAACGCAGAACGAACATGTAATTCTTTTACAAGATTATTAAGCAAATAATTATCCCAAGTTATAAAAAGTTTTATGCCACGAGCATTTAAATCAATTTTTAAACGTTTTCAAAATGAGTCAGTTAAATTGTATTTACCAGTGTAAACAGACGTATTTTCCAAAAAGACTAAGTGCAGGTACTACGCGTAATAGGCTGGTCACTCCTTAAGCATCCATAGAAGTCTCGCAAGCTTAGGATGCATAAAGTCTGTTGAAATGAAGTTTTCTTTTTATTTGATTCTGCCTGTGGATTCTATTTCGACATTTAGTGATACTCGAATATTACAATAATTTAAGTTGAAATGAATCTATCTTTGCTTCCGCTGTGCATTATAATTTGTGTTGTTTGACTATGATGATATCAACTACGTCACGTTAATCCCCCACCGGGCCCACCGGTGAGACGTGGAAATTAGGGGTGTGACACCAAACCAACCACCCAAGAATGGAATCATTAAGCGAAAACACTGGATAACCACCTGGAAGCAGCTTTTCTTGCCCCCAACCTTTCTCCATCAATTAGGAATCTGATGTCGTCACTAAACACATTCCTTAAGTTGTAGCCATTTTTTGAGTGTTTATTTTTTGGTGTCTAATACGCATATATATCACCATTGCTCTTGATTTTCTTGACTGTATATCTTTTACATGTCAACATATAGACGTGTGATTTAGTTTCCGAAGATTTTTCAATGCCGAGAGCCTCGATCAGAGAGTAAAAAAGGCGTGAGCTTCACAATGGTGTAAAACTAAAATGGGATATGCCGAGCTAGGATTCGAGTTACAGGAACAAGGGCCAAACCAACCACCCAAGAATGGAATCGTCGAGTGAAAAGACTTGACAACCTCCTGGAAGCAGCTTTTCTTGCCACAAGACCTTTCTCCATCAATTAGGAATCTGAAGCCATCACTAAACACATTTCTTAAATTGTAGCCATTTTTTGAGTGTTTATTTTTTAGTGTCTAATCTGCATATATATCACCATTGCTCTTGATTTTCTTGATTGTATATCTCTTAAATGTCAACATATACATGTGTGATTTAGTTTACAAAGAGTTTTCAATGCCGAGAACCTCGATCAGAGAGGAAAAAAGGCATAACGTTCACATTGGTGTAAAACTAAAATGGGATATACCGAGCTAGGATTCGAGTTGGAGGAACAAGGGCCAAACAAACCACCCAAGAATGGAATCGTAATGCGAAAACACTTGACAACCTTCTGGAAGCAACTTTTCTTGCCACCAGACCTTTCTCCATCAATTAGGAATTTGATGCCGTCACAAAACACATTCCTTAAATTGTAGCCATTTTTTGAGTGTTTATTTTTTGGTGTCTAATCCGCAAATATATCACCATTGCTCTTGATTTTCTTGATTGTATATCTCCTAAATGTCAACATATATACGTGTGATTTAGTTTACGAATATTTTTCAACGCTGAGAACCTCGATCAGAGAGTAAAAATGGCGTGAAGTTCACATTGGTGTAAAACTAAAATGGGATATACCGAGCTAGGATTCGAATTACAGGAACAAGGGCCAAACCAACCACCCAAGAATGGAAGCGTCAAGCGAAAACACTTGACAAACTCCTGTAAGCAGCTTTTCTTGCCACCAGACCTTTCTCCATCTATTAGGAATCTGATGCCGTCACTAAACACATTCATTAAATTGTAGCCATTTTTTGAGTGTTTATTTTTTGGTGTCTAATCCGCATATATATCACCATTGTTCTTGATTTTCTTGACTGTATATCTTTTAAATGTTAACATATATGTAACACCCTTAATAAATTTTTTATTTTTTTTCCGTTTAGATTACGAAAATAAACACGCAAATATGATTACATATATGTTGAAAAATACAGGTTAATGAAAACTTTTACAATTTAAAAGTTTACAACATAATATATTTGTGTTATTCGTTTAAAAAAATGACAACGAACATAGTGCGGAAGCTTGTATCTTGATCATGTTTGGTTCTTCGATGAGCTTGATCTTTTTCCGGCATCCCAAGATATACCTATGTTTTAAAAACCATCATAAACATTAGTTTGATAGTTTTATAATGTACTAAACCAAATTCTTTAGGTCAGAAATTGAACAAACAACAAATCTGCAGCAACTATACCCGTCGCGCGCCGCAACGGGTTCGTCCAGTTACGGTCATGTGCCGCGACAGGTTTTCCTCATTGCCACCGCGCGACACGACGACCCCTTTTTTTGACAGAATGTCACTTGGCTGATGCTGCACATTCCCAGCTCAACTAACTCAACTTGTTATGCATTAAAACGCACATAACTTTCATTTTACAATTCCGTTTTTCACGATTCTTTTTCCTACGCGTTCGTAATTTAATTCTCCATCATATGGAGTTAAAATTCAACATTTAAACTAATAAAATTCCAAATCTTTAAGAAATCGGCTTATTATTCAAAATCAACATTTTGACCTGTTTGTATTTAAAACCACCAACTTGATTCTTAAACAACCAAAATACATACGTTAGTGTATTTTAACACACAATCTTTAGCTCAGGTTCGTAATTTTTTTATAAATTGCACGACTAGTTGCTAATTGCTCCTGTTAAGCTATGACTTGACAACAATCATTAGTCGATATTGTCAAATGGTGTTTTCACCACTATTTGACCCGTTTGGACTGTATGACCAAACAATTGCATAGGTTATTAAAAACATGGTTTTAAATTTCTCATTCTCACATCTGGCCCATTTCGGATTTTAACTCAAGATCCTTTTTAAGTTAAATTTACATTAGTCGACGCTTGACTATATTTCCATTTTTACCCTCTTTCTCGTAAACCATGGTTTCTATCATTTATATTTGTTTCGACCCGTATCATTACGTGTCGGAACCCGTATTTCGTGTCACACCCTGGCTTTGCGGAAGCGTGGTTAATTTGGTGTGACTTCTTAATGCCATAGCTTAATCATAACAAAGCTATATGAAATTAAAACCATGCAGATCATCCTTTGAATTAAGTCTTAAAAACCAAGTAACATAACATTATCTGAAATGCTGACACATGCAACGAAAGTTACAATACTACAAAGTAAAAATAATGTTCATAAGACACCAACACCAACATGAAACAAACGCAGTTTAAGAACTGTGACTCGTCCAGGAAAAAGTCACATCCCTTAAACTTGGATGATCTCATAACTTTAACGCAGCGTGAAAAACGTAGCATACCGTGCCAGATCTTTAGTTCCCTGAAATACATGTAGTTTGAAAAATCAACATAAAGTTGAGCGAGTTCATGTGTATGTGAGTTGATATAAACCTTTGTAAAATGTCTGTATGTATGAAAATTCCTGGTATGTAGCAATAAGGAAAAAGAGATCAATTAATGTGTAGCTAATACATTAATAAGTGAAATGGCCTAGGAAGCACTCAAACCTGTAACGCGTATTTCATACCGGTCCTTCCGGCGGAACGACATAGTCACCACATGCAGCCACACGCTGGCTCATGTGTGGGGATCGCAACACCCGATAGATCTATCACTCATGCCTCTCGGTCCTTATACAAGGATTAATGGTCTTACGATAATAGCTTATCCATTCACATGATCTAGGTAATAACCCTCCTTACGCTATCCATACCATGTAAAAAGTACTTGTAATCATAGTAACATGTATTTCACCCCCGCAGTTTAGAAAACTGAAAACAGTAAAGAGAAAAGGGGGACATGAACTCACAGTGGTGCGTCTCGAACAAGAAAAATCTCCTGGTCAATCTGCTGTGCGACGACCTACACGTACTAACTTCTATTAGACGGACGGCCGTGCCTTAGTTTAAGGTTTAAGTTTTTGGGGAAATAGTTAGACAACTATTTCGTGTTTACACTTCGTAATTATTTAGTAAACATTTTCCTTCCCAAGGATGGGGGCTTTAATACATGTGCGTTCGTGAATTATCGTAATATATTATTAAGTCTCACTTAATAAAATATATTTTATCTCATTAATCAAAAATACTTTACTTCCAAAATATAAATATTTTTCCCAAAAATATTATATTTTAATCCTTATAATTTTTCCCAAAATAATACTCTTGTCAAAATACGCGTTCATTAGTATTTTTCCGAAAATGCGTAAGTTACGGATAAAGATCGGGTGGTATTAATAATACCGTTGTAACTTATTATTTATTGTGAAGGCGTTCGCATTATTTTGGAATCGTTAATATTTGGTAATATTATTTTTACCCAAAAAATAATATTTGCGTAGTTCACAAAATAATCATAAACATTTACACAAGTGTTGTTATGAAAGATATATATATATATATCAAATATATATTTATCCAGTTTTATCTTGTGAAAATCCCACCTCCGACGCTTAGAAATTTTGTAAATAAAATCGTGGCGAAACTTATTTGGAAAAACAAGTTAAAAATTATATTCATAACACTTGTGATAAAAATATTTCCAAGTGTTAGATTTTTTGAAAAAAATTCGCCAGAGTTTCCCCTGTAACTGGAGGTGGCCACGCTTTCAAGCGTATCATTTTCTTTTAAAATTCAAATCAACAATGTTCCCAACATTAACAAACAATATTTCAACATTAAACTAGTCAAAATAGATATAAATCGCAAAAATACATGAACTTGTGGTTTGTGTAAAATATGTAGCAATTTCCCCATATTTTTAGTAGACCTTTTATAAATGAACTCGGTTTCTTGTGAATCTCGTTTTTAAATAAAATACATTTCCACAACTTCTTGTCAAAAATTACAAAAATAATTCTTTTGTCAAAACTTTGCGTTACACAAGTGTCTACACACTTGTGTGTTCATAAAAATCACCCTTTTTTTAAGAAAGATCCGACTTTAAAATATGATTTCTTTTAACACTTGGTCTTTTGAAAATACCACTTGTAGATCCGTAGATCTACTAGTTTAGAACTCCATTTCATAAGAAAAATTATTTTTACACAAGTTCATGTTTATGTTGGAAAGGGTTCGTCATCTAGAAACTTTACAACTAAACATAAGGCTAGTTCATGTTTTGTGAACATGATCTAGCGGGTTTGATGACGATCCATTCCCATGCTAGCAATCAACAACCAAAAATAATCATAACAATACTAGTTTTATAAGTTTTACTCTAATATTCATCTATTATCCACCTTGTTCATCTTCTTTAGTAGACTTTTAATTTTGATCTTATATGTTCATGGTTTTCAACCGACAAAACTTTTATTAACCACTTTAGATTAGATCAAAAAGGCGTTTAGAGTCACTTACTACTAGCTCGAGGCTAGGGAAGAAACTAGTCGAAAAACGAGTGCTTAAAAGCGTTAAGGTGAGGTCCTTGACGATCCGTAAGCACCGGGTCTCCTCGTATGCAATCCTTAACCCTTGAGTGTATGTAGAACAGCCTTGATAAAAATGAAAGTAGTGTTGGGTGGGGCTTGGTGGTCGGCCGAATGTATCAAAGAAGGGAAGAGATGAGTGGAATTTTTTTTTGTTTGTGATGTTGAAGTAAAAGAAAGTTTAGTCCCTTAGCTCATATTTAATAACCATCTATTATAATTATCCAAAGGTTTATGTGTAGCCAAGATATTATACAACTTCAAATAAAATATTAAGTGTGGTGGGTGTTCCCTAGGGGGAAACATCCGATCGGTTGAAACGGGTGTGCAATATGGTTTGATTTTAACCATTAAGTTAGTGTTTTGTTAGCTAGTTAGTTTAGGAACTAAAATTAGTTATATAGTGTTTTATGTAATATAGCGGGTGTTAGGGTGTTCAGAGACCCTAACTGGCTCAGGAAAAAAGAAAAACAATGTTAATGATAATATTTTTATGTCCCGGATAAAGTCCGGTTGTACGGTTGGATATTAATCCGTTAATGTGCTAAATAAATATCTAAAGTGTCGATAATAATATTTTTAGTGACACAGTTTATCCCCGACACTTTGGAAAGTGTCTAGTAATATTTTTCTCATGTTATGGCACTTTACTAGTTAGCTAATTGCTGAATTTTTATTTAAAGAGCAGAATTTTTGTATTCGAAGTACGTTTTAGGCACATCCGGTCACTACAAATATCACCTAGTGACGCAGTTCTACAACCCTCTTATCCCTACACTCACTACTTGTGTAGCAAACTATCTCTGGCTCATACAGGCCTTAGAGGCAGTGCCTGCCTGGTGCTGGCTATATCGACATGTTTAATAGGTTATCCGTTTATTGTGCTACTATGCTTTTGGTGCATCAAGGTTGTCACTAAAGTTCTGTAAGCAAATCATGGTGTGACAGCAAGTAAAGTATGATGCAAATAAGTACATGTATCAGTATTCAGGTAGCAGTTTATCCATAATTTCAAGCAAGCACAGTAATTAAGCAGTAATTAAATATTAATTAAGTCGTGCGGATACCTGGTTTGGTGAGGGTTGTCACATTTCGAATATTAACCTTCTCGTATTCATAACTTATAGATTTTATGCATATTCTAAAAAAGAAGTGTAAGTTTCACTTACCTCATCCGAACTATGCATTTCCTTTCCGTTCATGCTCTGTTTGACCCGCTTCATTCACAAGCTTCCACCTAGCTTGTTAAGCGCCAAACTATCATCATATTTCGTAAGATGGTTAGTTTAGTCGTTGTCGATCATGACTATTCCACCCTACGTATCTCCTATCCAAATTATCATTCGATCACATTAATGGTCGGTTTGACGTTTGAAAAGTCAAACGCCTATTAGTATATAAAATGCACATTCAAGTTTGTCAACTATTTTAGGCATTTTCTTAATTATCCGATTGGCGTTATCTCTTTGCCACCGTTTAAACCAAAGTTCTAACCAAATTTATTATATTTCCAACACTTTAACTAGTTTAAGCGATTATCATGACTAGTTTATTCATTTATTTTTGCAAGAACTAAGGGTTCTCCTTTATAAGTGAGACCCGTTTCATCATACTATTTAGCATCCATTCGAACTCTTAATAAAATCAAGTTCTTCAACATTATGTTGTCGGTTTTCCAAAACTCACATGTATTTCAGGTAACTAAAGTGGATGTACGCGCAGTCTCACTCTTGCTCTTGGATGTTGTTTATGTTCTTAGCTATGTTGTGTCAAGACTCTGATTCCTGTTTTTGGGGGAATCGGTTATTATGTTCCATCCTATGTGAGATATAAGAATCAAATCCTCGATGTTCGTCTTTTAAATAAAGTTGTAAACTTTTCAGACAATATGTTATCTTATGATGTAAACACTCAACTTATGTTATGTTTTTAATTATGTAATGTCAAAGGAATTTTGGAGTTATTTTACGAGCATGTAGAATGTTTACCATTCGTATGCAATGAGAACCTTTCAGGATCACACCTCGTGCTTCCGCCTTAGAAATGGGTGTGACACCAACCACCCAAGAATGGAATCGTCAAGCGAAAACACTTGACAACCTCCTAGAAGCAGGTTTTCTTGCCACCAGACCTATCTCCATCAATCAGGAATCTAATGCCGTCACTAAACACATTCCTTAAATTGAAGCCATTTGTTGAGTGTGTTTTTGTGTCTAACCCGCATATATATCACCATTGCCCTTGATTTTCTTGACTGTATATCTCTTAAATATCAACATATACACGTGTGATTTAGTTTACGAAGATTTTTCAATGCCGAGAACGTCGATCAGAGAGTAAAAAAGGCATAAGGTTCACAATGGTGTAAAATTAAAATAGGATATACCGGGCTAGGATTCGAGTTACAGGAACAAGGGCCAAACCAACCACCCAAGAATGGAATCGTCGAGCGAAAACACTTGACAACCTCCTAGAAGCAGCTTTTCTTGCCACCAGACCTTTCTCCATCAATTAAGAATCTGATGCCATCATTAAACACGTTCCTTAAATTGTAGCCATTTGTTGAGTGTTTTTTTTGTGTCTAATTCGCATATATATCACCATTGCTCTTGATTTTCTTGACCGTATATCTCTTAAATGTATACATATACACGTGTGATTTAATTACAAATATTTTTCAATGCCAAGAACCTCGATCAGAGAGTAAAAAAGGCGTAAGGTTCACAATAGTGTAAAATAAAAATGGGGTATACTGGGCTAGGATTCGAGTTACACGAACAAGGGCCAAACCAACCACCCAAGAATGGAATCGTTGAGCGAAAACAGTTGACAACCTCCTAGAAGAAGTTTTTCTTGCCACCAGACCTTTCTCCATCAATTAGGAATCTGATATTGTCACTAAACACAATCCTTAAATTGTAGCCATTTGTTGAGTATTTTTTGTGTCTAATCCGCATATATATCACCATTGCCCTTGATTTTCTTGACGGTATATCTCTTAAATGTCAACATATACACGTGTGATTTAGTTTACGAAGATTTTTCAATGCCGAGAACCTCGATCAGAGAGTAAAAAAGGCATAAGGTTCACCATGGTGTAAAATTAAAATGGGATATACCGGGCTAGGATTCGAGTTACAGGAACAAAGGCCAAACCAACCACCCAAAAATGGAATTGTCGAGGGAAAACACTTGACAACCTCCTAAAAGCAGCTTTTCTTGCCGCCAGACCTTTCTCCATCAATTAGGAATCTGATGCCGTCACTAAACACATTCCTTAAATTGTAGCAATTTGTTGAGTTTTTTTTTTGTGTCTAATCCGCATATATATCACCATTGTCCTTGATTTTCTTGACCGTATATCTTTTAAATGTCAACATATACATGTGTGATTTAGTTTACGAATATTTTTCAATGCTGAGAACCTCGATCAGAGAGTAAAAAAGGCGTAAGGTTCACAATAGTGTAAAATAAAATTGGGGTATACCGGGCTAGGATTCGAGTTACACGAACAAGGGCCAAACCAACCACCCAAGAATGGAATCGTTGAGCGAAAACAGTTGACAACCTCCTAGAAGCAGTTTTTCTTGCCACCAGACCTTTCTCCATCAATTAGGAATCTGATACTATCACTAAACACAATCTTTAAATTGTAGCCATTTGTTGAGTATTTTTTTGTGTCTAATCCGCATATATATCACCATTACCCTTGATTTTCTTAACGGTATATCTCTTAAATGTCAACATATACACGTGTGATTTAGTTTAGGAAGATTTTTCAATGCCGAGAACCTCGATCAGAGAGTAAAAAAGGCATAAGGTTCACCATGGTGTAAAATTAAAATGGGATATACCGGGCGAGGATTCGAGTTACAGGAACAAAGGCCAAACCAACCACCCAAAAATGGAATTGTCGAGGGAAAACACTTGACAACCTCCTAGAAGCAGCTTTTCTTGCCACCAGACATTTCTCCATCAATTAGGAATCTGATGCCGTCACTAAACACATTCCTTAAATTGTAGCCATTTGTTGAGTGTTTTTTTTTTGTGTCTAATCCGCATATATATCACCATTGCCCTTGATTTTCTTGACTGTATATCTCTTAAATGTCAACATATACATGTGTGATTTAGTTTATGGAGATTTTTTAATGCCGGGAACCTCGATCAGAGAGTAAAAAAGGCGTAAGGTTCACAATGGTGTAAAATTAAAATGGGATATACCGGGCTCGGATTCGAGTTACAGGAACAAGGGCCAAACCAACCACCCAAGAATGGAATCGTCGAGCAAAAAACTTGACAACCTCCTAGAAGCAACTTTTCTTGCCACCAAACCTTTTTCCATTAATTAGGAATCAAATGCCGTCACTAAACACATTCATTAAATTGTAGCCATTTGTTGAGTGTTTTTTTTTGGTGTCTAATCCGTATATATATATCACCATTGTGCTTGATTTTCTTGACTGTATATCTCTTAAATATCAACATATACATGTGTGATTTATTTTACGAAGATTTTTCAATGCCGATAACCTCGATCAGAGAGTAAAAAAGTCGTAAGATTCACAATGGTGTAAAATTAAAATGGGATATACCGGGCTAGGATTCGAGTTACAGGAATAAGGGCCAAACCAACCACCCAAGAATGGAATAGTCGAGCGAAAACACTTGACAACCTCCTAGAAGCAGCTTTTCTTGCCACCAGACTTTTCTCCATCAATTAGGAATTTGATGCCGTTACTAAACACATTTCTTAAATTGTATCTATTTGTTGAGTGTTTTTTTGTGTCTAATCCGCATATATATCATCATTGCCCTTGATTTTGTTGACTGTATATCTCTTAAATGTCAACATTTACACGTGTGATTTAGTTTACGAAAATTTTTCAATACCGAGAACCTCGCTCAGAGAGTAAAAAGGCGTAAGGTTCACAATGGTGTAAAATTAAAATGGGATATATCGGGCTAGGATTCGAGTTACAGGAACAAGGGCCAAACCAACCACCCAATAATGGAATCGTCGAGCGAAAACACTTGACAACCTCCTAGAAGCAGCTTTTCTTGCCACCAGACATTTCTCCATCAATTAGGAATCTGATGCCGTCACTAAACACATTCCTTAAATTGTAGCCATTTGTTGAGTGTTTTGTTTGTGTCTATACAATATTACTTTGCATGTATTCTAGATTAAACTTGAAAAAAATCATATGAAATTACTTCATTGAGTCAACTTTCTTTGTATCATGAATCATATTATTATTATTATTTTATTATAAGGGAAAAGATCAAATAGGAAGTTTATTTTGGCTAGGAAGTGTAGGAAGCAATAGGATTAGGACATGTGGCAACATTTAAAATAAAGAAAAAGGGTATTTTAGTCAATCCAACCCTTCCTTTTCTTTTTCAAAACCCAGTAACTTCAAAACATACCATCTTCAACCATTTCTTCACTTTCTATTTCAATAATCACTACATTATAGTGCGATTTTCATCACCAATCAATGATTCAAACACCCAATCAACGTTTTCTTCAGCTTTTTTGAAGAAAACCCCGTTTAATTTAAAAAAAAATCTCGTTTTTTCCGGTGGATTTTGGAGATAATCACTCGATTCTTTCGATTCGAGCGCTGATAAGTGTTTCAATCATTCAAACTTTGTCAATTGCTGAAGAAATCACTTCGATCCATGTAAGAAATTCTTTAATTTCATTTTTACGATTTGGGTTTTTGATTTAGTCATTGCGTTTTACGATCTTGGCGGGGGTCCGGGGGCAGTGCCCCTGGTAGCGGGGTCCAAGGGGCAGAGCCCCTGGCTCATGTCAGCTCGGAAATTTTTTTTCCCGATTAAATTGCTGTAGTAAAAATACATCAGAAAAATTAATTTTCTGTAAATTGCCTCTGGAAAACTGCATTCGTAGACAGTGTTTTATCTCCTGCTTCCTAGTTCAGACAATTCACATACAAAACTGCATTCGTAGACAGTGTTTCTGGTTCTGTAAAACAACAGGTTCTGGTCATTGCGTTTTAGTTAGATTCTGGTTCTGTGAACAACAGTTTCTGGTCATTGCGTTTTAGACAATTTTTGGTTCTGTAAACAACAGTTTCTGGTCATTGCGTTTTAGAAATAAAACATTATTGAAGTGTTTTTACTCATTGCGTTTTAGGTAAACACATTTTTATGTGTATTCAGTTCATTGCGTTTTAGAGAGAACAGTTTCTTTTGTGTTTTTAGGCTATTGCGTTTTAGAAATAAGACATTTTTATGTGTTTTCTAGGCTTTGCGTTTTAGAAATAAGACATTTTTAAGTGTTTTCTGGCCATTGCGTTTTAGAAATAAGACATTTTTAAGTGTTTTGGGTGCATTGCGTTTTAGGTAAAACACATTCAGTCCATTGCGTTTTAGAAAGTACATTTTCTTTTGAGTTTTTAGGCTATTGCGTTTTAGAAATAAGACATTTATTTGTGTTTTCTGGTCATTGCGTTTTAGAAATAAGACATTTCTTTGTGTTTTTGGTGCGTTGCGTTTTAGAAAAAGTCATTTTTTTACGTTTTTTTTTTCATTGCGTTTTACGCAACTGGGTTTTCTCCATTGCGTTTTACGCAACTGGGTTTTCAAAAAAAATCGAAAATATAGCAATAGTATACTCGTTCTAAAGATAAAAAAATGCTCTTTTTTTGGTGCAATTTTTATAAAAAAATAATGTTGTATGAAAAAGTTGTTAACGTTTAAAAAATGGGGGGGAATTGGAAGAGAGAGAAACTATTGTGCTGGATTGACTAGAATGGCCCTAACAAACCCACGCGCCTCTTTTTGTTTTTTTTTTTTGCTTCAATTTCATTCATTTAATCTTAGCCCTTGATTAACTAAATGGATGATCAAGATCACTTACTAGCCTTCCTAGCCAAATAAACTTCTTATTGTATCACCACCCTTTATTATAAATCCTAACTACGATATATATATATATATAGATGAAGGTTAACGTACATTATGGCTTAACGTACATCACGTACGATAGGTAATTACGCACGTTCAGTTTAAAATCATGCACGTTATAACTCAAAAATCCAAAATCACGAATTTTGAAACACAATAATCACGCATATTTAAAACATTAATCACGCATGTTATATAACAAATCACACACGTTGTTGTACGTGAAGTACGTTAATCCGTAATGTACGATATACTTTGTCTATATATATATATATATATTACCAAGCAAGTATATAATACAATAAAATTGCATAAATTTAAATTAAAGAGTAAACTGCCATTTTGGTCACTTAGGTTTGGTTACTTTTGCCATTTTAGTCCAAAACTCAAACATTTTGCATCTAGGTCCCTGTGGTTTCAGTTTTATTGCCATTTTGGTCCAAAAATGAAATCAGGTCATACTTGTCTTATAAAATCCTGCAATTTTGTCATTTTCCTAAGTGCAAATCAGGTCATATTTGTCTTATAAAATATGATATTTATTTATAAAAAAGAAATGATCATTTAGCCCCTGCAGAAAATGACAAAATAACAGGATTTTATAAGACAAATATGACATGATTTCATTTTTGGACCAAAATAGCAATAAAATTGAAACCACAGGGATCCAGATGCAAAAAGTTTGAGTTTTAGACTAAAGTGACAAAATTGACCAGACTACAGGAATCAAAATGACAGTTTACTCTAAATTAAATTATTGAAAAAGGTATCTTTAGTTATCATTTTGTCGATATTATTGTATTAATAACAACTGGAAAAGTTGACCATTCAACAACTTTAGTCTTCAAGATATCAAGCTATCATTTTCATGTGATTGCCATTGGTATTTGGTAATTTTTTTCCCTTAAAGCTGGAAAATATTTTTAAAACTATGCATTTGTTAAAATGGAAAAGATATCCATGTTGCAAAAATGTAAAGTCAATAAAAAAATTGAACTTCAGATTCAACATGGTGATCATTC